>NC_081411.1:443606860-443906860 GCF_030272615.1 Cryptomeria japonica | reverse complement strand
TCGATTATGATGTCTCTGGCACTCAAATCGATGCTGACGAGTAGGGACCACCATTTTCTTTGCAGAAGGTTTTTTGAATTTTCAAACTTGGAGGGTTAAAATGATTTGAAAATGACACTTTCGTCTCATATATAGCCAAAAACCTAATTTTTCAACTTGCTCCGATGGACATGAAAATTGTACCCTTAGCTAATTCGCCCGCTCTGATTCCATTTTTGGGATCGAAATCGAAATTCGAGATCATTTTGCTAGTCAATTTCATAATTTGGATCACTTAGTGCTCTTTTCATCAAATGCTTATTCTTTCTTCCAATTGCACTCAATTTCAATACTGAATATCAATTTCAATTCTACACATCAACTTTACGATCAACTCTACGCTCAATTTTTCATCAATCAACGTTGATTCTTCAAATATTCCTCACAATTAATTTGTGCTCAAATAACTTATTTTTGCAACACAAATGCCTATGATCAAGTACCCTTGCTATTTTTTCGATTTCGTTCCTGAGGGGGCATACTTACGACCTTATGACCTCACATCTCACATGTCGAGAACATTTTTTTTCAAATCTTCATCAAAAGTCGAGCAAAATCTTTTCAACTAAAGAAAATCAATCAATTCTTATTGCTAAGGGGCATCTCAGCTTCATCGCTTCACATCAAGGTGAGCTCTCTCAATCATCTGAATCTGAATCAATCGCTAGGGGCATATCAGTTTCATCGAATCAAATCAAGCTGATATTTGTCTTTCATTTGAATCAATCTCTTAACGTTAATCAGTTTCATCGCTTTACATCAAACTGATTATTCGTTTAAACTCAATCAAAAGTTTAAAGAGTATCTTTGATCACACTCAATCTAAGTAGGTGTTCAGTATTTGTTTCTTGATCAAGCTGGACAGTTTATCTTCATCATGTCTTGATCAATCAAGTTCAAGATCGATTTTTATCATCACTCACTATGTCTAGATCAATCAAGTTCTAGATCAGTAAGATCCGCTTCTTGATCAATCAAGTTCAAGTTCGATATCTTTTGTTTCTATCATTCCTCAGTTCAATCAAGTTCAGGATCGGTATCGCTTTAATCAGACTTCATTCAGCTTTGTCGCTTTTAATCAAGCTAAACACCTTGCTCTTCATCTAGTTTGTGATCATTCAAGTTCAGAACTGGCATCTTCTAGACATCACACATTCTTTGAACCAACACGTTGCTCGCACATTAATTCAAAGAGGGGCAAATGTAATACCCTAAAAATGGTCATCTAAACCATGGGCCCCTAATCTCGACAACATCACCAAGGTCCTAACCAAAGGCAATAAATCAATCTTGAGCACATTATTAATTCTTTAATCATCAAATATCACATGGCAAATCAATTACTCAATATTAATTAAATATTCATCTAATTAATTGAATCATTTCCAAGAATATCATTTTGATCAATTATCCTATTTTAATTTATTAAATATCCTTGCATATTTAATTAATTAATAAAATTGCCATTTAATCATGCAAAAGGAATTAATTTATTATAAAAAAGGAATTAATTACAAGCAAGAGTTGAATTGAAATTAAACAAAAAGAATTGAATTGAAAGAGAAATCAAACTTGAGATATTATTTCTTTTTCTAAATTTAGAACTTGAAATAATAAAAGCAATTAAATTGAATTATTGAATTATTCTCTAAAATTGGAACTCAAAGCTT
The DNA here is from genome assembly GCF_030272615.1 of Cryptomeria japonica. Classification (NCBI taxonomy): domain Eukaryota; kingdom Viridiplantae; phylum Streptophyta; class Pinopsida; order Cupressales; family Cupressaceae; genus Cryptomeria; species Cryptomeria japonica. The sequence continues at coordinate 443,905,151 of NC_081411.1, read as the reverse complement.
TTCAGAAAAAGAAGTTCAGTTGCATTGAAAAGACTCTTTTCTTTAATAAATAAAAGAATTATCTATTTTTATCACAAATGCATGGAATTAATTTATTATTATTTCCAATGCAACTTGGACTTCTAATTTGAATGCATTTCAATTAAACTATAATTGGAATCAATCTCAAGGTTAACTAAACCTGATTTCTCAATTATTTTTAATTAATCCTAAATTGAGCTTTTTCTTTTGTAATTCTCTATAAATTCAGCTTTCAACTCTCATTCCAATTTACTCCAGAGATTTTTGAGAACACGCTTGGAGATTATTATCACGCTAATTTCACTCTGGAGTCATTGAAGATCATTGTGCTTTTTAGATTGTTTACATCCATCATTGCTTGAATCCATATTGTTTGAATTCATTATTTGCTTGAATTATTCATCCATTTTGCATCCATATAGTTAATATCATATAGATTAAATCCTTTGTCTTGGTGTAGTCTAGTCACTGGTACTGCTTATAAAAATCTGAGAGCAATCTTATACTCGCATCTTTTAGAAGGCAATTAGTCGCTTTGTTATGGTTTATTATTGATTGATTATTATTTACTAACCATACATATAATGACTTAATTGAAGTGTTGTTCTTGCAGCTATAGACCCTTTTTCACACACATAGTAACTAGCTAGCTGGTTAGGCCATGGTTGTCCTCACTACTATTGTGGTTGTTGCAAATTTGTTGGTTGCGGTTGTCGATTCCCTGGTGGTGGTTGCCACTAGGTTTGAGGATTAGGCTAGGGATTTTGTTGATAATTCGATGGTTGTGTGCCATAAAATTTTGAGGGTATTGGGATTGTCATTGATTATTAGATGCATTAGAATTGGAATATGGACCACTAAAAGATAGATGATCTTAAGGGATACCTTGTCTTGGAGCCCATAGCCTCCTTTGTGATACATTAAAAATTTGGCCTTCATCATCTTCCAATGGACAAAATTCTAGTCGCATAGATTTTCTTTCTATGCTTGCTACCTTCTTGCATCTACAATCTTTCTTTCTTTGTCTACCATGAGGACAAAATTCAGCCAACATTGCCTCTGCTTCCTCATGCTTTTGCCTTTCTTGGAGAGTGTCTATCTATAATGCCCCGCTAGGAACCCTAAAGGAAAACAACACAACTAGGCAACTAAAGGGTGAAATATTTTTTTTAAAGATTAAGTGCATTAATTATAACCATTGCACGTTTAATAACACAATGAAAGTCTAACACATGATTTCCTAAGGTTTACCAACGAAGATTAATTCGTAGATTATATTAACACCATGGTTAATCCAATTGTCCATTTAATTAGATAAATTAAATGCTTAAGATTAAAACTACACATACATCTAAATTCCATAATGAAAGAATCAAAGTATTCCAATGCATTTATTTATCCATAAACCATCTATGCAAAAGATCAAAGCAACTGAATTAACATAGAATCCACTGACATAATATTACAATATCCATAAATACATGGCTTCCAAAAATACCACCAAATCCAAAAGTTACAATATCAAGGTTACATAAAAGTTTGATACAATGACCACAAGGTCTCAATTGAACAATGATCACGAACATGAGCTGGTACATGAACCATGAACCAAGAAACACTAACGAAGCCTTTCCTTGTCTGAAGATACAATCCAAAACATCTAATGGGAAGTGGCAATACCACCCGACCATGTGATCCCAAAATGGAACCACCCCACCGTGCTAGGAGATAGTAGAAAACCCTCAAGCAAGCCAAATAAGACAAGTACGAAAGAATTTCAGGACTCCGCAAACATCCATGTGACTCAACTCACAAACACTAGTGACCCTAAGGAGAGAGTGTCATCACATGGCTTACGGTGGTTACCCTGGTAGGCCTCCATAGGTCCCCACCCCCATCCTGGGTTATCCTAGTAACCTCTCCCGAACCTCCGGCTCCATCTAAGTCTCATGTGGACCCTACCAATCCTTTCGTGAAGACAAGGTGGTAAGTTTGCCATTCCAGGCCTTCTCACCACATCCTGAGCCTATACAAGCACTCAACCATGTGTGAGGCACATTATCTTGATTAATATTATAACCTACCCACCCCCTAATCAATTATTAGGTTATCACTTTTTAACTGACTTTCAAAGTGTTATCCTACCATCCACTTCGGGCGCGGCCCCCACTCAAAAGACACTCTCTCTCATAGGACACTAACAGGAAAGGTCTCTCTCTACGATAACTCTATGGCAAAATAGACAACCATATCTAATCCTGACAAACCACAAGTGAAGGATACACAATCACTAACCCAAGATTGACCATTTGGAACAAAACACCCAATGGCTCACATCAGCGAGGTTATACAACAACACCTGACCAAGGAGATATAACAACATATGAAATAATGACAACTCAACCAGAATTGCAACGAAATTTAGCTTGACCGCAAATACCATTTACACAAGATCCTAATACAGGCAATCTTTTCTTTAAACAGCCAAAAGCATAAATAACTTGCAATTAAAGATTTTCCAGAAAATAAGAAAATACAACTATATTAATACAAGGAAATCAATTTTGTCATTTGTCCAATAAGGTTAAATCAATCACATAAAAATTAATCTCCTAATGTATTTCCAAGCATAAATATAGAATCTAAAATTATAAGCTTTTCTGGAAATAACCAAACTCTGAAATATATATATATATATATATCATATACCTATAATCATATTACAAAATATATATATAAACACATGAATTAATTTTCACAGTATTAAAATAATACTAAATAACATAATGCCCATAATAAAAAAACCTATATATATATATATATAGATAGATATACATATATATACATACATATATATATGTGTATATATATATGTGTGTGTGTGTGTTGATAAATAGATATATATACATATATATATGTATATACATATATATATATACATATATATATATATGTATATATATACATATATATATGTATATATATACATATATATATGTATATATATATATATCAATATATATATATATGTATATATATCAATATATATATATATTGATATATATATATTGATATATATATATATGTATATATATATATATGTATATATATAAATGTATATATATATACATGTATCATATATATAATAAATTAATTTAAAAATCGAATTTTATAACCCTACATGGAAATCCAAAATACCATATTTCAGTTTGCACGAAATTTATCTAGGAAATAGTGAAATTAGTTTAAAGCCTGCTACCGCCAATAGCGTTGCTACAGCACGGTAGTAGGTACTACCGTAGGTAGCATTGCTACCTTGCGGTAGCAGGTACTATCGTCAGTAGTTGTACTATCGTTGGTAGTAACTACCGAAAGTTGTATTTATTTATTTATTTATTTTTTATTTTTTATTTTTAATTTAAAACAAACAACCAGAAGAAATCACCCAACCTGGTATAGCTTTCCTGGAAGAACTTTGTAAGAGAGATTGAATCCTTCAACAAGCTTCCAAATAATTTTTTTCACCAAAATCTAAGCTTCCAATAATTTTTCCTTCAACAAAATCTCTGCCTCTTTCCCGTGACCCCCAAAATAAAAAGATATCTTCCCCTTTTAAACTAAAACTCTAGGTTGCATATATTTTTTCCCAAAAAACCCTAAAAGAAATTTTATTTTTCTTTTATAATTCCTAACAAAGGAATAAATTACATGCAATAAGCAAAAATCATTTTTTTCTTTTCTTTTCTCATGCAAATTAATTAATTTCCTAAAAAGGGAATTAAAGCAATACTTTTAATTCTAATTTATTTATTTATTTATTTATTTATTTATTTATTCTGTTATTCTTTTATTTATTTAAAATTCTACCTTGCGTAGCAGGGGGTAATATGTTAAAAGCATCTTAAAGGATACCTTGTCTTGGAGCCCATAGCCTCCTTTGTGATACATTAAAAATTTGGCCTTCATCATCTTCCAATGGACAAAATTCTAGTTGCATAGATTTTCTTTCTATGCTTGCTACTTTCTTGCATCTACAATCTTTCTTTCTTTGTCTACAATGAGGACAAAATTCAGCCAACATTGCCTCTGCTTCCTCATGCTTTTGCCTTTCTTGGAGAGTGTCTATCTGTGTAGCCATATTGTTGATAATATCTTATTTGAAATTTTTTAGTAAATTCCTCAAATTCCATCTTTGATACCCCTGGGTTAGATTTACTTGATGAGAGTTGGTAACCTCTAGTCTTCTTATGAGTAGCTCTAGATTAATTTTGACAAAGCTTCTTTATATCACCTCAAACAGCTTGGGTGATGTCTCCTCCTCCCATAAGGTCCAATGCATCCATGCATTCATCATTGTTTTATTTCAAAAAGATCAACTTTTGTGAGTCTTTACACAATGCATTATGCTTAGATTTCTTGAAGCTAAACAAAAACCTTTCAATTTAATCTTCTAGACTTTCATCTTCCTTTTGTGACATTATAAATATTTCATCCCTATGCATATCATTGCCTCTACAATAATCCTTATATTTCTCCTTCATCACATCCTAAATTGTCATGGTATCAACACCCAGACTCATGCACCACCTGAGACTTTTCTCAAACAAGAAAAACAGATTTGTGTATTTACCACATCGCAATTTAGGTGCCTAGAAAACAATTAAGAATACACAAAGTTTGCTTGAATCTCCTTAGCCAACATGCAAAAACAACGAATCGATAATCATATTGTTTTTGAGTGATACAGGCATATTCTTGGACAAATGTTCTGCAAAAACTTGTCAGGCTGTGAAAATCACTTAGTTAGACAGAAAACAGATTAGGGTTAGCATTAGCATAAGCAAATTCATGTCAGAAAACCCTTAAAAACCTTTATGTTTTTCATACGAGAAAATAGTAATTTGTACGAGTTTTCTCATTTGACCGTACGAGAATTATCACCTACCCATACGATAGAAGATAGAATATCGTACAATAATGAATATAATGTCGTACGAGTTTTTGTAGAGAATCTACAGACAAAATCCAAAAGATGAGAATTTGATGATCTGCGAGGCCAAAAAATTGAGTTTCTTGCCCCACGTTGGGCGCCAAAAAATGTGTGTAAAATTTGGAATCTATATCTGAAACACAAACACTCAATAAGTCATTGCATGCATGGCTAGTTGATCAAAATCAATGAATGTAAAACCATAACAAGTCGACCTATTGCCTCCTAAAAGATGCGAGTATAGATTTGCTCTCATATTTATCTAAGAAATACCAGTGACTAGACTACACCAAGACGGAGGATTTAATCTATATGAATGAAAGATTAAGCTATATGAAATCCAGATGCTAACATGATTAAGATAAAATGCAATATTCTCAATGACTCTAAAGCAAAACCAACATGATAACATTAAAATCTCTAGCCTCTTTGATTGAGAGATGAGAGCCTGAATTTATAGAAAATCTAGAGAGAAAGCGATGATTGAGATTGATTGTTGATGAGCGGTCAAGATTATCCTAGAATTAGCACAATCCAGGGGATTTGATGTGATTGGCTACTTTCTTCAGATTTGAAGGAGATAAAATTGAGATAAAATCAAAAAAACTAATTTGTTCCATTTTCCTTTCTTAAAGCAAACTTTCTTCGATTTATTCCCTTTTATTCAATTTTGCTCCTTTTTTTAAATTTCTTTTTCAAATTATCTCAAATTAGTTCCTTTTTCAAAATAATTCCTTTTTTTGTGATTTAAATGGCAAATTAATTTATTAATTAAATATGCTAGGATATTTAATTAAATAAATAGGATAATTGATTAAAGAGATTTTGATGATTTATTTAATTGAAAAGATTAACTTGCCATGTGACATTGATGATTTAGGAATTAATTAATTGGGTGCTCAAAATTGATTTAATTGTCTTTGGTTAGGACCTTGGTGATGTAGTCGAGATTAGGGGCCCATAGTTTAGATGACCATTTTTAGGGTATTACACTAAATATAAGATAGATCATCAAAAACCTAATTGAGGGTTGGCCAAAAACAAAATATACATTATTACACAAAATAATCCACTCAGACCAAAAATACTCAAAGTGGTCCACTCCAAGAGAAAGAGGGGACCCAAAAACATCCCAATACATCCTTCCAAGTTGAATCCAACAAACCACACACACTAACACATCCTCTAAAGTTGTCACCAAACAAAACGTGTAGATAAACAATAAGGCTTAGCACTTAGTTGGCCAAAAGACATCTTCCAATGCAAATCACCTAATGTGGATGTCCATACACCATGGTGAGACCCATAGCAATATTCTAATTCAACCTTCAATGCATATCCAAACCAAAATAATATGATCCAAATAGAATAATCCAATCGGATACACAAAAAATTGAACATACAAAGCATAATCCAACACAACTCACTTGTGGAATAGAAATGTCACCAGAGAATTGAACTAAAACACTACACAAACCACATAAAAATGTCCATTAAATTGCAACATAAGATACAACATATCTGGAGGCCACCAAAGACTATAAAGACTGATCTGACAAACACCCTTACTATTAGAGAACGATAATAACCAATTTCTATAATCCACGAACCAGAAAACCAGTCGATGCAACATCCATAAAACATAATCTTTACCATCCGGAGGAATGCAAACCATCCTACTAATGAGACATTAAATATATATTAAAAAATATTTCTTGCATATTGAACTTGCCACAACCAACACAAAACACCAATGCATCAAACTCAACAACAACACCAAACACTAGAAAAAGAAACCTGCAACAATTCAAGATCACATCTAGACCAAACTCCATTTGGACAACCAAGTTTGACATCAATGACAACCAAACCTAGGTTTCCAACAAAAAAAACCATTCCCATGTCAAAATGTTTAACTGAAGGTCCAAAAATATGCCAAAATATTTTATGCTACTAAATTTAGTGGAGCTGCTAAATATAGTGAATACCACCAAAATAGGTTGATGACATCAGAAGATCTCAAGGCTTCCACATGTGTACTTGACTGATCTCACTTTTTCTTGCGCATGATGTATGATGCCTACACAACAATTAAAGGCTTCCAAAAAATTGTTTTGACGCCAAAAATGGCAAAAAAAATTAACAAAAATTTTATAATTTTTTTTTGAAATGATCTATGAATATTTTTTCCATGGGAAGTTGTCATTGAATGTGTACTGACCTTACGATGTACAATTCCATATAGTGGTATGAAAATCCATGTCAAGTAAAAAACAATTATAATAATTTCAACTGCACTTTTCATGATTTGATAGGAGATTTGAGGGTTCTTGGTTGCTTTGAGCATGATGGTGAGGTTGATTTTGTCCCAAAGTGCCTATATTTTTTTCAGACCCTAAATTTTGCCTCATTTTTTGTGCCCTTAGCTAAATTGACCCAAAAATTCAACTGCTCGGATTTTGATAAAATGACAATCAATCTTAGGGTTTTGGGATGCTGCTAACAAGATGACAACCTTCATTTGAGCCTAATGTGCATAGAAAAATCACTCAAGGTTGTATCCCTCAAGCATATGGACATGAACTTAACAAATATTTTGTTATACCATGTAGAAGTTGATTATACAACCATAGGAGCCAAGAATCATATGCAAGCAAAACACTTGTCACACAAGAGAGATCAAGAGAGAACAATATGCTCAACAACCTAAGAATTTTGTATTGGTTGCACACACGAATATGATTTTAATGGATGAATGAATCCTTATAAAAGGATGAATGGAACCCTAGATGCAAAAACCTAATGCAAGATTAAATTAGCTAGTGCCAAGTGTCACAATTGTAATGAATGAGTCATCTTAAGCTATTATTAGCCTAATTAAATAAAAAAGGAAAAAATTTCTAAGTTTAGCTTAAGTGATAAATTCATTAAAGGACTCAATTAAATAAATAATTAGATAAAGTGTACTAATTACTTCAAAGAAAGCGTCCTGATTACTTCAACAAAAGCATTCTAATTACTTCAATGACCCATAGGCCCAAGAGTGTTTCCATGTTTCATTGGTTTGCTAATTGGTAACTCAACAAGGTGCAAGCCTAGATTATTATACGTACTTGATCATATTTGAACATTTTCAGTTAGGAAGACATGTCATACCTTCCATGCATTGTTGAGTTCCTTCAAAATGCATCGAGTGTTTCTTGATCTTTATAGAACTTCAATTATATTATATCATGTCCTAACCCTTCATGCAACCTTGGATGCTTTACTTTGTTCCAAGTGTAAGTTGAACAAGTTAACACCTTAACAATCTTTTCATACCTTGAACCACTTGCTTATATGCTTATAATTCAACCACAATTTTATGTTTGTGTGTGTGTGTGTGCATGTGTGTGTGTGCATGTGCATGTGTGGGTGTGGGTGTGGGTGTGGGTGTGGGTGCGTGTGTGTGCATGTGCATGTGCGTGTATGCGTGTGCATGTGTGTGCATGTGTGTGTCCTGTTGAACATTATGTTTGAAAATTAAAAAAAATCTTCCCAAGGCCGTGAAAACTAAAAGGTTATCGACCAAAGTGTCATATCGAGCATCTCAAAAGGAGTTTCACCGAAAGAATGCTTTCATCGAAATAAAGCATGACATGTAAAGCACTATGTAAAAAGGTCTTCGGCGGAATATCACTTTCGATAGATGAAGGCAGCCGCTCATCGATACTCCAGTTTCATCGAAAAGCAAAAAGCAAAAGGCAAAAAGTGATTTCGATGAGAAACAACTGCCGAAGAAATTCAAAAAGCATTCATCGAAATACAAATCTCATCGATAGCATTGTATCGAACAAAAACAAAGGGGTTTTATCGATGAGGAGGATGTCGAAGAAAAATGACTTTCGAAGAGCTTGCATGAACTTTCACCGAAGAATAGAACTCATCGAAATATGATTTCGATGAAACTTACGAGTGACTTATCGAAAGAAAGTTCATCGAAGAAAAGATGATTTCGAGGAGACTTGAAAAGGGTTTTTCGGCATAGGCTATTCACCGATGAATTGATATCGAAGGAAGTGAGTTTTCGATGAAAGGCTAAAGTATCCGGTCGAAGACAAGGGTTTCATCGAAAACTCAATTTACGATCATTTCAGTTGAACAGTACTTCCCGCGAAAGCGTTAAAAGCCCAAGTGAAGAATGTCACATCTGCAATTAAGTTTAAACATTTGAATAGCCATTATAGACGCAGAGACATTAACTATGCACAAGTTGCCCATGCAATTATAGCTGAACTGATCAAAAATTTTCATAAGAACCAGATTGATGCTAAGAAACTGAAAGCTGTGAGGAATTTGCTGGAATTCGTGAACGACAATCAGAGGAGCTAGACAAATTTTCCAAGTAAGTTTGATTTCTCGTATTTATTATGGAACCGTCTTCTTCTTCTAAAAAGAGTAGGAAAGGGAAAGAGCTAAACCCTGAAGAGAAGCCCAAAAGACAGAAAAAGGAAGGTAGAGCTTTGACTCAGGATTTGCTAGACCAGTGCCCGACATCCAGCGTGAGGTCTAAAAAGATCAAAAGTGAAGAAGAAGGATTGGAGGATAGATTTGAACATCTGGGAGACATATGGACCAAAATCAGGGGACATGAATTGTTCTTGTTTAGTTACAAAAGAAGGGATGCTCCTGAGCCCATAAGTAATCTATGGAAGAAAAACTTAGGGAAATTGGTAGTCCCAAATGTGTTTGTGGATGTTGAATTAATGAAAGCTCTGGTAGATCGCTATAATCCGAGAACCAAAACCATATGCGACTACCAAGGGAATCCCTTGGTGGTGATTAACAAACAGACTATTGATATGGTGTTTGATCTAGATTGGGAAGCAGAGGAGAAGGCTGAAGGGACTTCACACATAGAAGATCATGCTAAGTTCGAAGATATGCTAAAGCGAGATCTTAAAGAATTGGATGGTGGGAGCCCTATTGGAATGCCCTCATTTTATAAAGAAGGAGGAGCAGTGTCCATGGAAGATTTGCGGAATGAGCTTATAAGCATCAAGGATTGGGCTCTATCAAGATTGGACCGAAGCAAAGACATGGCCCCTACCGTCAACCAGATGATCTTCGAATACCTTTCACAAGGAGAAGAATTGAAGAAACAGAGTGTTAAGATCAAGACTTTCAAAGAGGATGATTATATTCATCATTTAGGAATTCTTAATCTCTTTTTACTTAAGTTTGTTAGGAATATTCAAATTAGCGATTAACGTTTTGAAAAGACACGTCTTTTCATATTTGGCTCTTGCTCTCATATATATGTGAGAAAGGTTTTTTGTAATATGGTAACAAGTTAGAATAGGAACAAGATAGCAATGTATGCCAACCTGTAAGTTCTCTATTATACAAATTCTGATGGAATACATGCTATGATCAGTTGTTTTTCTTTGCGTATGCGTTGTGGAATATTTTGTTTTGTTTTGGCGATCGCTTGTGATATTATCTAAAGAGATAAGGTTATTCATATTCTTGGAATGAAATTTACGTTATATGTTATAAAGTTGAAATAAAAGTTCTGCTTGCGAATTGTAATTGTTCTTCGCAGTGCTTACTTGAATGGTCCCTTAAAGGTAGGGTTAAATTCGTTCAAGCAACTTATGATATAAGCATTCAATTGATCTCAAAAGATATAATAACCGACAGGTCCATAAAGGGGTGGGTTAAAAAGTTGTCTCACAGGTTCGCATAATAAGTCCTAAAGAAAATATAATGACTCTGTAGCCCAAACAGTGAAGAAGGCACTGGTTATTTACAGATTACACTTATCACCGTATTCGTCATATGTCATTTTAAAAAAGCAACAGGAGTAACTAAGTAAGAAACATAGATCGAATAGCTTCTACAACAACAATCTTGAACTCATCTGCTATATCTCCATCCTAGGAATCTATGCCATCTTGAGATAGGAGGGAACCAGATCAAGACACTTAATCTGCTATAAAAAGCACCGGTCATCAAGAATGGCTGGTGAATAGGTACACCTGCCTAGGTCTTGCAGAGCCTGAAGTGAGAGAGTTAACAACTAAACAGGTTCACTCTATATGTTGGCCAAGTCAATTGGAGGGTTTGATCATAGGAGTTGGCATTTCCTTAGAACCTATCCAATCTGTTGATTTGAGACCCAACATATTGGCGACTCTGCTGGGGAAGAATTATTAAAACTCTGCTGTGGGAGAGAACTCAGAAGAAAGAAAAAACTTTCCTCTCAGGAAGAGAGGTGGCGACTCAAAGATAAAGGAACATCTATGCATGGAACAAGATCAGTCACAAAAGGACAATCTTTATCCCAGTTAGATTTCTCTCAACGAAGGAACAAAAACAAAGAACCCATGAATGAATTCATGAGAGAAAGGTACGATCAGTATAAACATGAAAGAAACCAACATTCACCCTTAAGAGAACAGGATAAAGCAACTACTTCCAGCCCAGTGAATGAAGATTTGGTTGCAGCATATAAAGCTCAGAAGGGGCGATAGCAAATTCCCCCTGGTTTCGAAAATCATGAAGCACGATCCAAACAAAACACACCACCTTCATCAAGGTCAGGTATGACAGATCCTGCAGATAGATTTACAGATTTAACTAGACAAATGATGGAGGCAGCTGCTGAAATGAGAGATTCTGGAAGGACTCAGGAATGTCTAGAACTGTGTGCTAAATTAGGTATAAATGTCGGTGAGGATGACTTTAATAAAGATGTAAGCAACTACAAGAAAAAATGTGCTCAGGGAGTGGGTAAAACAAAGAATAATAATTTTAAGGCTTATGAGAACCCCTTGTTTGGTAACAAAAGGGATGATCATGTGCAATCAAGTGCACCACCAGTCCAACCAAATTCACATAACAACTTTTTTCCTCATAGCCAATTTCCGCCCCCAGGCCAATTTTATAGTCAACATCCACCCCCTGATCAGTTTCAATATCAATACCAGAATCAATACCCTTTTCCTTATCAAAATCAGATGCCCTTATATGGTAATATAAATCAAAACTTTGGGAACCCTCATGGGGGACATGGACTAATGAATATGGAACAAATGAGGCAGTTTGATTTTTCAGGAATGATGGTATACCCATATCCTATCCCAAATGAAATCAGGGCTGCAATACCAAGATTCACAGGAAGTAATGCAATCTCAGGAGAAGCTCATTGTAAAGCCTTTGATGCAGTAATTGAGGATTTCAGCTTACCACATGAAGATGTCAAGATCAGGTTATTTATGCAATCATTAACAGAAGATGCAAGAGATTGGTTTAGGGCATTGCCCGATGCATCTATTAGAAATCTTGCAGAGTTCAAAAATTTATTCCTTGAGTAGTATGGAGACCATAACAGCCCTGAATTTGCTTTACATGAGATCATTAGCATAAAAAAGGAGCAAAATGAATCAGTGGTAGATTTTAATAAAAGATTTAGCAGGGTTTTGAATAAAATCCCTAATAGGATGAAGCCAGTACCTGAGGTAAGCATTCTATATTACATCAATGCTTATGATAGTAAAACAAACTATGAGCTGAGAACCAGAAATCCCAGAGACCTTCGGGATGTTATGAAAGATGCCATTGTTATAGAAAATAATAGGAAGGATGCTGGAAAAGTAGGGAAAAGAGAAGATGCCAGGTTGTACAATCCTAAAGCACCCAAGGCAAATAAAGATGAGGATAAGCTTGACAAAGTTTTGAGTGCCCTAAAAGATTTATCTATAAGAGTAAACAAAACAGAGAAGCAGCAATATTATCGTCCTGAGAGGCCCAGACTGCATGACATGCCCTACAACACTACCTGGAAAGATGGAAAACCAGTAGACAGGAATCACAGAGACAACCAGCGAATTCCAGATCCTTTGAAAAGAACAATAAACTATACTCAAGATGATGACATGTGGTGTTATGCTTGCAATATGCCACATGCTCCCTCTTTGTGCGTTGTAGCAAAAGGATTGCAGGAGGAAGAGAATGGTTATGAAGAACATATGGGTGATCCAACTGTTAACATGATATCCCTTGCAGAAGAAGGAGGATCATATTCCAGGAACATTGACCAATGCTCTGTGTTACCCGTAACCACCAACATAAGTGAAAGTGTTAAGCTCAGAATCCCCACTGAAGAAGAAAAGAGAAGAATTACAGCTTATGTCGTTGCACAAGCAAAAAGAACTTATGATTTGAGGAATAGGGTGGTGAACCCAAAGCAAAACAAACTCACTAGTCTTTTTATAAAAGAAAATGATGAAACACCCAAGCAAACAAATAAAGCAGCCAAGATTAAGGAGGATATACCAAAGAATAACACAAGAGGTCCTGATGTTCAAAAGGAAGATATAACAAAATTTCCTTTGGCACAACACTCCACTTCGTTTGATATTTCAAATGCATTAATGCAATTAAAAGTTTTTGTTCCCCTAATGGAAATAATGAAGTTTCCTAAATACAGAGAAAAGACTCTTGAGCTAATCTCAGGTGTCCAGAAGGAAAGAGTGAATGAACAGAAACAAGAAGTTCCAAAAGGTAATAATAATGAACAAATGGCCCCAGTCATATATCTAGGGTCTGCCATAACCAAAAACCCAACACAAGTAGACCCATTTTATCTTACTTTGGTGGTAAACAATAAAAAAGTAAAGAATTGTATGATCGACTCAGGAGCGGCCATAAATGTTATGCCTGTGGGAGTGATGAAAGAACTTGGATTGGAAGTCGATACTACCTTTGGGAAATGTTATGCCATGGATAATAGGTCGGTCCTGGTGGTTGGCATCATGAAGGATGTAGAATTCAAATTGGCAGCCTACCCTAAAGAATCATACAAAACAGATATCACAGTGGTGGATGTCCCTCCAAACTATGGGATGTTGCTATCTAGGCAATGGTCGAACATGATTGGAGGGTATGTGCAGTTAGATTTATCATATGCTACAATTCCAATAAATGGGCAGGAGGTAAAAATTGATAGGGAACCCCGGTCCACATATATCATAGAAGACATGGAAGAGTTAGCAAATCAAGTATGTTTCTTGCAAATTGATATGGACAATTTTCAAGTGCAGTTGACAAAACCTAAAGTTGATGAATGGATCTCTATTGAATCAGACCTAGTTGAGAGGAATGATCCAGTATGGAAAATGTTCTTTGATGGGTCTTGTAGCAAGGAACGGAGTGGGGTTGGAATCCTATTTATCTCACCCACAGGGGAAACTTACAAATATTCTTTCAAATTGCTATTTGAGTGCACAAATAACATTGTGGAATATGAAGCCTTACTCACCGGTCTTAATATAGCGGTTAAACATGGAATTAAATTACTCAGTGTGTTTGGTGACTCAGAGTTAATAGTCTCATAGGTAAAAGAGAAGTATTCCTCAAAGCACTTAAGGCTGAAACAGTATAGGAATGTTGTTTGGGATACTATAGAACTTTTTGATGCTTTCCAAATAAACTATATTGACAGGTCAAAGAACATCATGGCAGACTTTTTGGCCAGTATTGCATTGAAGGATAATGATATAACATTAACTGGGATATCTGAAGTAGAGATGAAAGTGAGACCATCAGTTCCTGACAACATATATAATTGGCAAGTGTTTCATGATGATGCAGACCTACTGAAATTCTTACAGTGCATTGATCACTATCAGACTCAGGCAATAAATTTCAGTGACTTCGTAGAAAAGACTAAAGGTAAGGAAACTTTATTTGGACATGAAATCATACAACTAAAGTCAAATAAATTACCGAGAGGCTTAGTGGCGTTGGAAAGGGCTTTCAATGCTCAGGATGTAATTGAGACTAAAGGATTAGCTGTTAGAGAAAGTGATGTGGAACAAGTCAATTTAGGAAGTGAAGAAACCCCTAGAAATGTTTTCATTGGGAAAAGGCTAACTCCTGCCATGAGGCAAAAATTGATGACATTACTAAGAAGATATAAACACGTGTTTGCATGGTCTTATGAAGATCTCAAAGCCTATAGAGAAGATCTTTTTCAGCATGAGATACCGCTTAAGCTAGAAGCTAAACCATTCAGACAAAAGCAGAGACCTATTAATCCAACATTGTTACCAAAGATGAGGGAAGAGATCATAAAAATGAAAGATGCAGGAATTACCGAACCCTGCAGATATTCCACATGGGTCTCTAACTTAGTACCGGTCAGAAAAAAGAATGGGGATATTAGATTGTGTGTGGACTTTAGAAACTTAAACATATCATCTCTAAAGGACAATTACCCATTGCCAAATATGGACAACATGCTGCAGAAAGTAACAGGATGTGAATTGTTATCTATGATGGATGGGTTTTCAGGTTATAATCAGGTGAAAGTTAAAGAAATTGAAAAGTATAAAACAACCTTTACAACTCCATGGGGCACTTATGTATATGCACGAATGCCATTTGGATTGACTAATGTTGGTGCCACATTTCAGAGAGCAATGGATGTGGCTTTTGCAGAACTGATTGACATAATCATGGTAGTATACCAAGATGATTTAACTGCATACTCAAAAAGGGCTGATGATCATTGTGAGCACCTTGAGAAGATATTCAAGAAAGCCTTAGAGTATGGGATTTCCTTGAATCCTAAAAAATGTCATTTTGGTGTTGAAGAAGGAAAGTTACTTGGACACATAGTATCCAAGGAAGGGGTGAGAATTGACCCTGAAAGGGTAGCAGCTATCAATGAGGTTCCCATTCCTCGAACTATCAAGGCCATTCAATCATTCTTGGGACAAATAAATTTTGTGAGAAGGTTTATTCTAAATTTTGCAGACATAATAAAACCTATAGTAAAGATGTTAAAGAAAGGAGTCCAAATTGATTGGAATGAGGAGGCAATTGATTCCTTTGTAGCAATCAAAAGAGCAATTTCTGAATCACCAGTACTAATCTCTCCAGATTTCAGCAAGCCTTTTACAATATTCTCATTTGCTTCTTGTCATACAATAGCAGCAGTATTGTTGCAGAAGAATCCAGAAGGATATGAGCAGCCCATTGCATATTTTAGCAAGTCTTTGAACCCTTCAGAGATAAAATATGAATTGAATGAAAAATAGGCTTATGCCTTGGTTAAATCAGTAAAACAGTATAGACCATACTTAGTGGGGGCTGAAGTTGTAGCATATGTTCCTAATGCGGCAGTAAAAGATATCTTCAGACAAACTGAGGTCACAGGAAAAAGATGTAAGTGGATCAACCAAATACAAGAGTTCAACATTGAACTCAAAATTTCACAAGTTATCAAAGGACAAGGGTTGGCCAAACTCATGACAGGGACTGAAATTGAGGAGTCTTGTGTAAACCAAGTAGGGTTAGAAGAAGCAAACTTCAGTATTGAGAACACAACATGGTACACTGACATTATATACTACCTTAAGCACTTAAAGTGCCCGGATGGTATGACTGATAATCAGAGAAGAACTTTAAAGTTGAAATCTGCGAGATATGTGATTGTCAATGGGGACTTGTATTGGAAAAATAGAGATGGAATATTATTATTGTGCCTAGATAACTGCCAGGCTGAGAAAGTTCTCCAAGAGATGCATGATGGGGTTTGTGGTGGTCATTTTTCGGCTAAGACTACTGCACATAAGATATTAAGAGCTGGATACTTTTGGCCATGCGTTTTTAATGACTCTTATAGGTATGTTAGAAAGTGTGAAGCTTGTCAGAAGTTTTCAGGCAAATTGAAATATCAAGGGTCACTTCCATTAAGACCAATGCTAGCTGAGGAACCCTTTCAACAATGGGGAATTGATTTCATAGGAGAGATATCTGAAAAGTCCAGCGGAGGGCATAGATGGATATTGGTTGCTACAGACTATTTTACCAAGTGGGTAGAGGCAATACCTACTAGACAAGCTACCAGTAAGGTGGTAATAAAATTCATAATGGAGAACATTATTACTAGATTCGGTGTTCCTGCAAAGATCATCTCGGACAACGGCATGTCCTTTAGGTCAGAGGAATTCAACACTTTTTGTAAAGAGTATGGCATTCAAATATCTCATTCCTCTCCTTACCACCCTCAAGGAAATGGGCAAGCTGAATCAAGCAACAAGAACATCTTAAAGATCATTAAAAAGATGTTGGGACACAACAAGAAGGCATGGGATTCAAAATTAAGTCTTGCATTATGGGCAGATAGAATAACAATGAAGAAATCTACGGGAAAGTCTCCGTTTGAATTGGTTTATGGCAAAAGAGCCAGATTGCCTTTGGACAATCTCTTGCTGGTACATAGGTTCGTGACTCAAGAAGGGATAGATGTTGAAGACCCCTCACAAGAAAGGATGATGCAGTTAGCAGAGCTTGATGAAGTCAGAATAGAGGCTCAGAAGCAGAATATAAAGATTCAAAATCAGATGAAGAGATTGTATGACAGGAGGACGACGGATAGGAAATTTTGTGTGGGTAATTGGGTCTTAATGTGGAATGCCAGGAGTCAGGACAAAGGCAAGCATGGCAAATTTGAGGCTTTATGGATTGGACCATATGTGATTATGGATAAAAAGGGAGGAGATTCCTACCTGCTCCAAAATACAGCAGGGGAAGTCCAAGAATTGCCAGTACATGGACAATTCTTGAAAAATTTCTTTTCTTGATGAACTCTGTTACATGTACAGTAGATTAGGATTCACTTCCATTGTAAATACCATGACTTGTCAAATTTTTTCCTCACTAACCAGAGATTTTGAATTCTTGAAGACATACACAATATGCCTCCATCCTCAGTCAGAGCCACTGTTGAACATTATGTTTGAAAATAAAAAAAAATCTTCCCAAGGGCGTGAAAACTAAAAGGTTATCGACCAAAGTGTCATATCGAGCATCTCAAAAGGAGTTTCACTGAAAGAATGCTTTCATCGAAATAAAGCATGACGTGTAAAGCACTACGTAAAAAGGTCTTTGGCGGAATATCACTTTCGATAGATGAAGGCAGCCGCTCATCGATACTCCAGTTTCATCAAAAAGCAAAAAGCAAAAGGCAAAAAGTGATTTCGATGAGAAACAACTGCCGAAGAAATTCAAAAAGCATTCATCGAAATACAAATCTCATCGATAGCATTGTATCGAACAAAAACAGAGGGGTTTTATCGATGAGGAGGATGTCGAAGAAAAATGACTTTCGAAGAGCTTGCATGAACTTTCACCGAAGAATAGAACTCATCGAAATATGATTTCGATGAAACTTGCGAGTGACTTATCGAAAGAAAGTTCATCGAAGAAAAGATGATTTCGAGGAGACTTGAAAAGGGTTTTTCGACATAGGCTATTCACCGATGAAGTGATATCGAAGGAAGTGAGTTTTCGATGAAAGGCTAAAGTATCCGGCCGAAGACAAGGGTTTCATCGAAAACTCGATTTACAATCATTTCAGTTGAATAGTACTTCCCGCGAAAGCGTTAAAAGCCCAAGTGAAGAATGCCACATCTGCAATTAAGTTTAAACATTTGAATAGCCATTATAGACGCAGAGACATTAACTATGCACAAGTTGCCCATGCAATTATAGCTGAACTGATCGAAATTTTTCATCAGAACCAGATTGATGCTAAGAAACTGAAAGCTGCGAGGAATTTGCTGGAATTCGTGAACGACAATCAGAGGAGCTAGACAAATTTTCCAAGTAAGTTTGATTTCTCGTATTTATTATGGAACTGTCTTCTTCTTCTAAAAAGAGTAGGAAAGGGAAAGAGCTAAACCCTGAAGAGAAGCCCAAAAGACAGAAAAAGGAAGGTAGAGCTTTGACTCAGGATTTGCTAGACCAGTGCCCGACATCCAGCGTGAGGTCTAAAAAGATCAAAAGTGAAGAAGAAGGATTGGAGGATAGATTTGAACATCTGGGAGACATATGGACCGAAATCAGGGGACATGAATTGTTCTTGTTTAGTTACAAAAGAAGGGATGCTCCTGAGCCCATAAGTAATCTATGGAAGAAAAACTTAGGGAAATTGGTAGTCCCAAAATGTGTTTGTGGATGTTGAATTAATGAAAGCTCTGGTAGATCGCTATAATCCGAGAACCAAAACCATATGCGACTACCGAGGGAATCCCTTGGTGGTGATTAACAAACAGACTATTGATATGGTGTTTGATCTAGACTGGGAAGCAGAGGAGAAGGCTGAAGGGACTTCACACATAGAAGATCATGCTAAGTTCGAAGATATGCTAAAGCGAGATCTTAAAGAATTGGATGATGGGAGCCCTATTGGAATGCCCTCATTTTATAAAGAAGGAGGAGCAGTGTCCATGGAAGATTTGCGGAATGAGCTTATAAGCATCAAGGATTGGGCTCTGTCAAGATTGGACCGAAGAAAAGACATGGCCCCTACCGTCAACCAGATGATCTTCGAATACCTTTCACAAGGAGAAGAATTGAAGAAACAAAGTGTTAAGATCAAGACTTTCAAAGAGGATGATTATATTCATCATTTAGGAATTCTTAATCTCTTTTTACTTAAGTTTGTTAGGAATATTCAAATTAGCGATTAACGTTTTGAAAAGACACGTCTTTTCATATTTGGCTCTTGCTCTCATATATATGTGAGAAAGGTTTTTTGTAATATGGTAACAAGTTAGAATAGGAACAAGATAGCAATGTATGCCAACCTGTAAGTTCTCTATTATACAAATTCTGATGGAATACATGCTATGATCAGTTGTTTTTCTTTGCGTATGTGTTGTGGATTATTTCATTTTGTTTTGGCGATCGCTTGCGATATTATCTAAAGAGATAAGGTTATTCATATTCTTGGAATGAAATTTATGTTATATGTTATAAAGTTGAAATAAAAGTTCTGCTTGCAAATTGTAATTGTTCTTCGCAGTGCTTACTTGAATGGTCCCTTAAAGGTAGGGTTAAATTCGTTCAAGCAACTTATGATATAAGCATTCAATTGATCTCAAAAGATATAATAACCGACAGGTCCATAAAGGGGTGGGTTAAAAAGCTATCTCACAGGTTCGCATAATAAGTCCTAAAGAAAATATAATGACTCTGTAGCCCAAACAGCGAAGAAGGCACTGGTTATTTACAGATTACACTTATCACCGTATTCGTCATATGTCATTTTAAAAAAGCAACAGGAGTAACTAAGTAAGAAACATAGATCGAATAGCTTCTACAACAACAATCTTGAACTCGTCTGCTATATCTCCATCCTAGGAATCTATGCCATCTTGAGATAGGAGGGAACCAGATCAAGACACTTAATCTGCTATAAAAAGCACCGGTCATCAAGAACAGCTGGTGAATAGGTACACCCGCCTAGGTCCTGTAGAGCCTGAAGTGAGAGAGTTAACAACTAAACAGGTTCACTCTATATGTTGGCCAAGTCAATTGGAGGGTTTGATCATAGGAGTTGGCATTTCCTTAGAACCTATCCAATCTATTGATTTGAGACCCAACATGTCCTATTGTTTGATTTATATCAACCTATGATTTAAGTTTTAGAATAATCACATCCTTATTGTTCTCATGAAAAAGTTAACTCATTGAATAGTAACACCACTATTTATTTTACCATCATAATTGGCTCAAGATCTTATAGATATAAAAGTCTACATCCCCAAAAGTTTTCCATTCCAATTTATTGAAGTATTGTATATTGTTTATGTCATTGCAAGGCCAAGTATTTCAAAATACACACATTGATTTGATTACATAAATGCACCCTTTTCTTAACAAATATCCATACACAATCACCACTAGGAATAAACAAGCCACAATGCTACATCGTATTTTACTCATTCTACATTTTATAATAAGAATTGAGATTATACTTGATAAAATATATTTTGTTCTAGGTGCCATTAATGATGCCATAAATCCTTTAGACATCACTATCACAATGTTAGCATTCAATTTATATGTGCTCTTAATAGTATTTTCAAGTAACTTTACCTCATCTTAGTAACTATTGCCAAGCTACAATCACATGCTCATTGAACAAGAATGAGTTTCATTTCACCAAGATAACCTAAGGTGAGCTATTGTGATACAAAATGTTATTATATTACAAAAACTACTGACCTTATAGGAAGACAAAATAATCACAAGAAGTCTTTACAATCCTAAAAATGTCAACACCACAAAAAATCCACACATAATCATTATAACATGATTAAGTCTATAGGGTTACTAATACCTCCCCACTATATTTTTTTTCAAGAATTTCATTACTAACTCGTATTATAATAAATTAAAATACTTATTCATCCACCCTAAAACTAATTAATAACTCATAGACCAAGTTAAATCAAAGGACCATGACTTACATTGTGAGAAGAAACATCCAAAATATAGTGAAATTATAGTCATAATGAACCTTCATGAACAATGATAATCAAGGAAACAATAAGAACTTAAATATGATAAGCTTCCATCTAGAGTTCTCATCAAAGTCTTCAAGAGAGCTTATCACAATAAACTTCATATTATATAGGAGTTATCGACTAGTCACCAAGCAATATTACACATCAAGACTCCAAAAGAACACTTATTACAATAGTGTCATGCTAATAACTAGCCATGTTTGTAAAAGATTGAGACATCACTATATTCATGTAATGAAGTACTAAGATCTTCACATACTAATTATTGTTATGCTAGAATAACAACTACATTTATCATGTCACTGTGAGCACCATTTACAACTTAGTTAGACCATTGTCCTTATATCATGCATAGTTTTTGTTATGCTTTATCAATGAAACACAACTACAGACTCCTAGATAAACTAATTGTTTATAGCAACCTAGTGTTCATATGATGAGGCTACAATTAGCTCATAATATCACAAATATTTGTATAACAATTGTACCATAGTTGGATGCAAAGGCAGACTCAAAGAAATATTACTAAGCTTTAAGAGTATAATTCCACCTCCTAATTACAAACTATAAAATCAAGGGAATTAGTAACAATGCATATTATCTCCTTCCTCATAATTGACACATAATCATTGTTGCATAATTATCCTACAAATTCCTTTATAATAATTAATGACAACCCATTTACCTAAGACGTTGTCTTATAACAAACCTTTTTTTTTAAACTTTCAAAGGATAAGGTGCAATGTGTCTCCATTTACCTAAGTTAACAATTATATTAGACAATTACTAAGAAACAAGTTACAAGAGCCAAGCTAGAACGTCTTTATTATAGTGATAAAAATCATATAATGAACAATATAATGCATTGTCAATACCCTAAGGGAGAACCCTATAGTTCATCTAAACTCTTTTGCAATAAAAAAAAATACTAATTATACTATAAACAAAGAAGTTATATCGAGTTCATTTGCACTCTACAAATTCAATGGAGTCACAATGAAACTAACAAATACAAGGTAACCCAACTACATATATATAGGTAACTCCTTATTACAAAATTAATACACTATTATAAAGGTTTATCTGAATTTTGCAATAGTAGCAATTAAAAATAAATTATGTTAAACATAAAGAAATATTGATAAACACTCAAATTGATTTGCTCCCCATTACTCTTTCACAAAGCACTCCCCTTGAGCACACACCAACCTTGTCCAAGATGTAGGCTTACAAGTTGACCACAATGAAGGATTCCTTAACCAGCATACTTGGGTTAATTGCTTAAATCAAAAGACCCATGCACATCATCAACCCTATTTCGTCTTTGGAGATATCTAGGATATCACGCCTACCAAGATTTCAGTACCCTAACCATTGTTTACATAAAAATGAACAACACTTGAAGAAAACATACCAAGACAACCCATATATCACACTCAGGGCAAATATAGGAAGTTACCAATTATTATAATATCTTAACTACACAAAATATACAACCACCACATTTTATATGAAACTAGAAGATACAACAAATCATATACTTGCCTAAAATAAAAAGGTCTAAGTAGACTAAGACAAAAAGGTCGAATCCATTGCAATCATACCAATCAAAAGGAAGGAGTCGAACAACATTATAACTTCTCCAAAAAAACACAATAACCACATTCTTAGGCAAGTGATATTAACAAGTCACTAATCAATAATATGGCATTGGCACCTAAGAAAAAAGAAAAGCACCAAAGTCTGATAAAAAAGTTATTTCCAACTTACAATCATGTTTCTTATTGAGGTAAACAAGGATATTTCTCTTTCTCAAACCAAGAACTTGCTTCAATTTTGCTTCTCCTTCCCAATCTCACCATTATTCTATTGCTCTCCCCTTTTCTCTTTTTATTTCCTTTGCAAACATCTACCACACCACAAAAAACTAGGACAAAAGTTAGGTCACTCTTCCAATTGAGGGATAATATTTTCAACCTCCCCACCACATAGAGAGCAAAAGTCAATTCCATAAAACCCTAAAATGAAAAATGAACAAATTTCTCTTTGAACCTATTCTAGAGGTCTCATTTCCAATTTGGAGGAGCTAGATAATATTTTAGAAAATGTACTATATTTGAAATGCCCATGACAGTCTTTTTTACCCTCACCCTTTTCCCACTCCTTCCAAGGTTGGGAATGTGATATTACAAAAATAAAAAACTTAAAGCTTGACATGATTACTGATGTCTTTTGCATATGAAATTGTGGACAAGGTAACAATATTTCCAATGGAATGAAATCAATGTAAATAAACTTATCCCACAAGAACATCCACTAACCCTATGCCATAGAGCAACCCAAAAACATACAAACATCTTGTATAAATAAAAAACTATAAACAAAAAAATAACATAGATAAAAAGGACAACATTGATTTTAAAACTAAACTAACTAATGACAAAACTTAAAGTAAGCATGCAGTGTTTCTCTCTCAATCGCCTAATAAACATACTATCTAGATGGGATTATTGTGCCAAACATGCCACTTTGCATAGAAAATGAGAACAAAACATGAACATCCAATCTCATCATAATACAATAAAGTCAATAATAACTATAGCATTGAATAATACAAAGTATAGACTAAATACAAGAATTAAATATACAGCCACCTACCTAGTTACACATAGAGTACAAAAAAGTATTGATGGTGTTCTCATCTAACATTGCACCAAGTCAAACATAGAGCACACCAAAAATATACTCATTACAAAACTATTCAGTGATGTCATTACATACAAGTTACACCAAAATGGGCTTATGATAAAATACTTTAATGATGTCATCTTATTGATTGTGAGTTTAGAGTGCATTTGAGTGGCAAGGCTTTGCAATGGTTTGATTTATCTTGTGTGCTTTACACTTCATTTATGAAGACCCACATTTTCATTGTGTATGTTTTTTATCCCTAATTCACATGAGGATGGTGTGAACTTAACATTGCCTTTTCATAATTTATCTTTTGCCATTAGTTTATCATATATCCATACGGTTTAAGTATCTACCCTAACTAGTTTTAGGATGCCCCTAATTCAAATCCAATAACAACCTAGTGGGGCATACACATCAAAGATTAGGAAGAAGCTAAGATGTCACTGTTGACCATTTTTGTGCCAACCTTAGTCATGGAGATAACTGATTTGAGAAAACCATCAGATGGCTAAAATCTTGTGTTCACCCCCAGGCCTAAAGCCCTAAACCCTTAAGGCCTTAGTCATTTTTTAGCCTTGTTCTTTCTCAACATTGACCAAACAAGGCGAACACTTCACTCAAAGGCTACCGATTGGAGGGTCCCTTCTTCATGGCGGGACCAACCCCTTTCATCCTCTACCGACTGGTGGGAGTTCCTTTTATCATGGTGTCGCGTTGGTCGGGAACTTCCACTTTTGTTCCATGTTCTGATCTTCCTCTTTCGCGCGACATCACAACGAGTGATATGGCTGGGAGGAAAAGGAGTTGTTGGTGGGAGTTCTTTTTGCTGTGTCGCACAGTCGGGATATTTCCACTTGTGTTTCCTGTTGCGGCTATTCTATTTTCGCATGACATCGCGATGAGCGATATGGCAGGTGATATGAAGGAAGACTGTTGGCGAGGTCCACCTTGTGAAACTGCGATGAAGCCAAGGCAGGGTTAAGTAAAATGTTATCTCCATTTTGCAGCGGTCAAGAACAAGGGTTTTCCCGAGGCTGTGAAATAGCAATGAGGCTTGTGGGGCCAGCTAATTTAACAATTAATTAGGGTTGTCCGATTTCACTAAAGAGCCAGATCGACGACCCTGTTTTAATTCTTTTACAGAGCTTTTGAAGGCTTTCGTGGTGTGATCTTGGTCATCCATCCATGCGCGATAAGGAGGATTCAATGGCCTGAATTTAAACTAGAGGTGATAGTTGAAATTCAAACATGTGACTAAGGGTGGTTGTTGACTTAATGGGTCGAAAATCATTTTCTGACCTCGTTGGTGGCCCAATCATATTAGATCCCTTCCAACTACTTTTAGGTAGCCAAGGGGCAAGTGCCATTACTCCACCATGACTTTGCAGAGGATTTTCATACACCGACCTTGCCCATTTATTACAAAATGAACACTTTTAGACTGATAGAGGACATTCAGACACTTTTCTTGCAAGGATTCTCCCCTTTTTCAGGGATTGTTGCTCTTTCGCAGTTCTGGGAGATGTTTTCAAACAAGCAACCATCTGATCAATCCGTCTGATCTGATCCTCTCTTTTTTGTAACCTAACCTTAGTTGGTTAGGGTTTCTAAACCTAGCGTTCCCTCTGAGCTATGATTGATCTATAAAGGAAAATTTTGTAGCTCTTCCTAAGGATCTTCTTCCTTTTTCTCTTACAGAATTCTATGATTTCTGCAACTGTAAATTTACCTTGCCTTTGCATCAAGTTAGTCTTTTTTACCTCTTTCCAAGTTCATTTACCTTGTGCAAAATTGCCTTGCCTTTGTTATGAATTTGTTTCTTATTGGTTATTTGATTTATATGTTGTATCAACTCTTCTTATAAGAGTTGTTTGTGAACGTTGCAGTTCCTCCCAATTCTACGTTAAGTCTTGATCTCATATATATCTTAGCAGTTGATTAGGGATAAGAATTTGTATATGTTTTGGGTTGCTTCATTGATGTTTTGTGCAGTCATAGGTAGGGGGAGGATTAACTTTCAATCTAGGTGCATCACCTCACATTTCCCTTTCAACATTCCTTCTTCCCTTTTCCCCTTAAATCATTACAATAGGTTTTACAATGTTGGGATAGTCCAACATTGCACTCTGATTGAAAAGGAAGTCGACCTTCTCTGGAGACTCAACCTCACATGCGCAAGGTCCCACACTTGGAGGTTGTTTCCATGTTTCACAAGGTTGTTGAGCACTAGTGTTCAACAAGGGTGCAAACTTTTGTGACAACAGTCACATTAAGACAACCTATCATGTCATCTAACACATTAAATTTTCCTGTTGCACCTCAACTCATATCTAAACCACCTAAGGAGTTTGATATTATTCAACAACCACAAAACACACAAGCCAAAATATCACAATATTAGTGTGCACACCACCTGTTTATAAAAGTATTATGCAAAAGTTCTTGCAGAACAATTAGTTTTGATACTACTCCATAATTGGTTACATATTCACCAATCTATTGGTCACAAGGAACTTGTGCTATCATTCAAGAAAACCCACATGAGAAAACTATCGGTGGTTAACCCCTAAGATTCAAATATTCAAACTCAAAATTTGCTAGTTCCCAATTTTTCACTCCCCATATGCACCAACTTGATGCATGTTTGCACAATTCATTATTTTCTCTTACTATTTTAAAGGATTTATTTGTGCATTTTAAACATATGAGAAAAACTTAGGCATTACAAGGAGAACCATTCTAGGAGCTGAAGAGGGGAAAACAGATTTGAAGGTCAAATTATCAAAACATAACGAAATAAACATGCAGAATGCTAAAATATCATTAAAAGACCATTTCACCTTGCTATTTTACCTTCTCCTTCGGATTGAGCTTGATAAAGTGAAGGCGCCCCTTGATAATGCTCCTTTGATTACTAGATGTGGATGGCTCTCCAAGGTTGTGCACAAATGGAATGGATTTGAAAATGATAAGGATGAGATGATCAAGTTGCCAAGATGATTTCCTGGGCTCAAAAGGGCAGCATAAACTTACTGGATCTCAAGATGATTTGAATGAAGGGATGGAGCCCTATTTTATAGGAAGAGGAGAGGAAAACGAATGGCTAGGATGAATTCGAGATGAAGGGCTAAGATTTACTTGTGAGCTCACACAAGCTCCAAGAGAGGGTGTGGAGACCAAGAAATATGTCTTAAAGGCATTTCGTATCTCCACACTCCACAAGGTGCATTGGAGGAATTAAAAATTCTCCAAAAAAGGATATTATGGGGATTGGAGGAATAAAAAAGAATTAAAAATTCCTTGGGAGAGGGAATGCCTGGAGGAATGTGAGATTTCAAAAATCTTACATTCACCTAGGAAAAGAGCATTTAAAGCTAGTGGCTCGATGAAAAGGACAAAGAGTTGACTTTGTGACTAATCATGGTGATTAACCATTAACGACTCATTAGGAGGGGGATTAGAGGAAATGTTAGGTGGGATTAATATTTGTAGGAGAATTTGACTAGGAGAGAGAATGAGTGGAGGGAATTAAAAATTAGAAGAATAATGTTAAGTGAGTTTAGGGAGTTTCTAGAAGAATTTATTAGGTTAATGATGAATTAAGAAGATGATTTGTAAGAATCATGTAGGTTAACTAATTAATTGAAATTGATTAACTAAGAGAAAGATTTGTGAGGATTTGATTTTTTAGAAGAATAAAGAAAGGGATTGATTTATTAAATAAATCAATCACATGCTATAGTGACAATATTAATTATATTTAATTAATATTGAGAGGAATTTGAATTGACATAATTAATTAATTAATTATGCGAGGAATTAAAAATAATTAAAATAATTATTTTTAAGTGTCTACATTTTGCCCCTCTTTGAAGCGAGGTGTGATGACACATTGATTCAAAGAATAATCTTGTTTTGATGTTGATATTGGTTTGATAGGATGCCCCAGCTCTTGATTGATAGATTATGGTATGGTGATGCCCCCTCAGGAGATCAATTGAGGTATTTGATCTTTGGAGTTTTTGCGAAATTGATATCCCGATAGATTTGATTTGATTTGATTGATAAGATCTAGATTCATTCTGGTTTCAAGAAGAATTCATCCTGTATAAGACAAAGATGATCAAAGTGTCTGATCATCTTGGATGGTGACCCTTCCTCGACGTGTAGTTGCATTGCAGTCATTTTGAAAATGGGAAGTGGAAGGCATGGCGCCTTGAATGACTATCCTAGCAGGATTTGGTCTGCTTTGGGAAGAAGGAGGATTAACTCCTTGGATGGTTATGGCATTGACATTATTGTCTGCAGGTTCAATGCGACCTACCAAAAAATCAAAACCGATTATGTGATTAGCGTAGTCATAACCCATTGCGTTAGATGATGAGCCTTTTCCTTTATCATGATTCGGGAAGGGTTCTTGGTACATTTTGAGTTTGTCATTGTTATTACCAGGTTTTGCATTTGCTACTTCAATCTCACCTCTATCAATGAGATCTTGTATGTAGATCTTCAATTTCATACACTTTCGTGTATCATGTCCCTTGATACGATGGTATTCACAATACTCATTTTCATTATACCATCTTGGTTTAGGTTGATTGGGGTCAAATGGGCGAGTGATTGGAAAAACCACTATACCTGCTTGGACAAGTTTTTGAAACACCACTTCAATAGGCTCAGCTAGAGGAGTGAAATCTCTTGGAGTCCTATTATTCGATCGGGGTGGTCGTCCCTGGATTGAGACATTGTTGTGAGGTTTTTGGGATTGATTTTGGTTGTTGAATTGATGATTGTTGGTGGTGGATTTTGGGGGAGCGGCCACAGTTTGGACCCGCTTTGCATCAGTTATACCATCATTGACCACATTTTTGTTTTTGGACCAGAATTTTGGCTTGTCGTTATAATAAGAGGAAGAACTTTGTGTTGAATTCTGGTAATGTTTCAAGGTTCCTTCCTCCAACAAGACACGTTTGAGGGTGAAGCCCTTATCTATCAATTTTTGGAAGGATTTGATACATTGAGATATTAAAGGTCTTGAAAGTTCAAGCACCAAGTTCTTTTGGAATAGCTCAATTTGATGTTGTTCTGGCATGTCCCACTAGAATTTCTTGATAAGATGTCGCCATCTTTGTAGGAAATT
Source organism: Cryptomeria japonica (assembly GCF_030272615.1). Classification (NCBI taxonomy): domain Eukaryota; kingdom Viridiplantae; phylum Streptophyta; class Pinopsida; order Cupressales; family Cupressaceae; genus Cryptomeria; species Cryptomeria japonica. The sequence continues at coordinate 443,875,939 of NC_081411.1, read as the reverse complement.
GGCGAAGGTTTCTCTGGGCCTTTGTTTTGTATTACATAAGTCCATCATAGAAACATCATTACCCATGTTGTATGTATAGTGGGCCACAAATTTTTCTACCAAGCCTAGAAAAGAGACAATGGAACCTCATGGTAAAGATGAGAACCATGCCAAGGCGTCTCCCGTGAGACTCTTAGGAAAGAGTCTACGAAGATAAAGGTCACTATAGGAGACTTGTTGGCATAAGATGTGGAATTTTTGGACATGGTCGTGGGGGTCTCCTTTGCCTTCATACTTGGTGAATTTAGGAATCTCAAATCCTGGGGGATATGGTGCAACTGATATAGACGGATCATAAGGACAAGGGCAAAACTCTTCGAATGAGTAAATTTTTCTTTTATTAGTCCTTTGTTTCATGTCCTTGATGATATTCTTCATGTCTTGAATTTCCTTGATAAGGTCTTGTTGTGGGCTTTGATAATGATGAAATGTATTTGCCTCAAGAATTGGATGAACCAAAGAAGGTGCACCACCACCAATATATTGATATAATGAGGAGGTGGGAATGTGGGATGTGCTGGCCGATGTCACTGGGGTTTGAGGGACAATTGGTTGTGGTCCGCCAACTGTTGTGACGGAATTGAATACGACCCGGATAAAATTTGCGACATTGTTGGGAGGAAGGGAAGTTTGTGGAATATAAATTTGTGGTTGAATAGGAGGTGGTATAGAAGTTTGTTGGAGAATGGATGAGATCGGATTTGATAGTGATATGGATGGTAAGGAGGAAGAAGGTGGGATGGAGACCACGGTGGGAGGTACCGCGGGTGGCATTGATTGAGCCTGGATGATTGATGGGGCTGCAATTGATTGAGTTTGAATAGTAGGTGCAGCACTTTGTGTGGGAGCGAGGTCTCCTTGTGGTTGTTGGGTGAGAGTGGATCTATTAAATTCAGGCAGAAGTTGAGCTCCATGTTCAAGGAGAGTTTTCAGAAGTGCAGTAGGATTGTGTTTAATAAACTTTTCCATCATCACTTGGTTATAAGAATCTGTTAGAAAAGTTTGCACTTCCGGACAAAGTTCGTCTTGGTTAACCATGTCAAGATTTTGACTTTGATCTTGATCGCTAGGTTGCCCACTTTGTGTATGATCTTGCGTGGAATCTTCATATAGGAAATCAATGTCCGGCATGCCATATTGTTGTTCAGCCATCTTTTTCTTTTGGGATCGAGTTGCAACCATACACGATATTTGTGATGAAAGAACTTAAGAAATTTGTGATGAAAGGACTTAGGAAATTTGAGGATGAAAGGATTTGAGAAATTTGTGATGAAAGGTTTTGAGAAATTTGTGATGAAAGGACTTAAGAAATTTGTGATGAAAGGATTTAAGAAAATTGAGGATGATTGATGAAGAAGGTATGGTAGTGATGGTTTAGAAGAAACTTGATAACTAGGTTGTCTTTGACATAAATACGACTTAATGGAGGATCGATTTAAATGGCAAGTTGTATGAAGGGATATGACCACCCTGATTTGGACGATAGTTGGTGTTTCAAAGGACAAACTTGAATGTTGATGGAGATGACAAACTCTTAGCTTCTCTCTTAAGCTTATGAAAAATGGGACGGACAGTTTTGACGCAATTTTGGACTTTGTGTGGATAATGACTTGGAAAATTGTTTGTGTCTTAACAAATGTTTTTGCAAAGTGTTTGGGGATAGTGATGTGTTTTTAGTCTACTCTTGGCAAGTATGTATCAAACAAAGCAAACACGGTGATCAAATGCATATTATATCAAAGACACTCATGCTCATATACAACATTCTTAAGGCTTGCAAAGACAATAGTCATTGAATCCCAATTGGTTTCCCATCTACGCTTACCCAGAGCGGACACTTAGATGCTTGACCCCACTGGCTCCTCTCCACGACACTCACTTCTTGGGGCAGCCAAGCATCAATTCCCATGAAAACTCCTCATGGCGAACTTTGTGTCTCTACTAAGGGTCGTAAGAATATGGGCCGCTTCAAAGGTCCGACCTCCTGCACCAATGACTAGAAGGTTTTTGGCCACTATGAACAAGGTGTTTAGTAAGTCTTCCCGTTAGGAGCTACCCTTCGAAGTTGCGCAAGCGCAATTGAGGCCTATAGCCCAACGAAACACCAAGAACTTAGTAGTCACGCAAACATGATTGAGATCTCTAGAATCCTACTAAGCACCCAATGTGAGAGTGAACTCTCATATAGCCCCAACCATTAACCCTTTCGTAGTCAATGGCCTATTTATTATAGTGAGTTGGGAACCCCAGGTCCGGGTGTACTCACTTGGGTCGTTCCCCTCTTACCTTCTCAAAGAGCAAGTTGGGAGGGCAGACCTGCCAAAGGTAAACACAATCAAACAAGAAAAGGTTGGAGGGTCTAGATTTTTGATCGTCTAGTAAGACGAGAACATACTTTCCTACCTTTACGCTTTTCTTAAAGACACATAAGACAATAGTTCATTCCATTTTAATTAATATCTAGGTGCCTAATTTAAATAAATGCACAATATTTGGTTAAATCAGCTAGGCAACCTGCAAAACCACTTGATTGGTAGTTTGAAAAATGGAGTCTTCAAAAAGCGTCTTGCAAAACAACTTGATTAGTAGTTTGGAAAAATGGAGTCTTCAACAAGCGTCCTGCAAAAAACAACAAAATGACAAAAATATTATTTTTTAAAATTTTTTTGGAATGAATAAAAAAACATGAATAAAATTTTTTTTAGTAATGACAAATGTGGATTTGAAGAAAGCTTTGATGGGTAAATGGGGTTTGACTAGGTTTTTGCCACTTTCCAAGGGATAGGCAAGTGAAGAATGGGGATTTTGGAGGAGAGATGAAGGAATGGGAAAATTTGTCAAAGAGGGACAAAGAAGCAAAAGTTGGAGATGGATAATATGAGAAAAATTTGGAGATGATTGGATAAAAGGGGAAGGAGTTATGACAAACCCTAAAAATAGAGAAATATGAGATTTTAGGCTTCAAAAAGTGGATTTTTGGGATCCTCCAAGGAATGAAATGTGGAAAATGGCAATGCAGAGAATTTGGTGAAGTTTGGAGGAAAATGGAGTCGAGATAAAGAAGATATGGTGAAAAAACAGAAAAAATTTTACACCTTAGATTTAACAGAGCAAACAGAAACCCTAGATTTAACAGAGCAGACAGAAACCCTGGATTTAACAGAGCAAACAGAAACCCTGGATTTAACAGAGCAAACAGAAACCCTAGATTTAACAGAACAGACAAAAACTTTGGATTTAACAGAGCAAACAGAAACCCTAGATTTAACAGAACAGACAACCTCACTAAACAGAATAAAAAAATGTCAAAGGATTGGATTTCTGATTGTCTAGATAGACAAGAGCATACTCTCCTACTTTCACACTTTCCTATGGTCAAACAGATTATGATTAAACAGAGTAGATAACACGAAATGAAAAGAAAATACAAACTACTATTAGCGCCTAACAAATTTCAGACATATTAACAGAGCAGACAGTCGCACTAAACAGATAGAAAAGTGTCAAAAATCTGGATTTCTGATTGTCTAGATAGACAAGAGCATACTCTCCTATTTTCACACTTTCTTGCAGTTAGAGCATATAGTCGCGCTAAACAGAATAGAAAAGTGCCAAAGGTCCGGATTTCTGATTGTTTATATAGACGAGCATACTCTCCTACTTTCACACAGATTATAAATAAACAGAACAGATAATAGAGTTGTCGTGCTGAAACTAGAAACTAGAAAAGTAAAAGAATAAGGAGGAGCTGTCGCACAGAAATGTAGAGTCGTTATTCTGGAACCTACGAAAAAGATTATTTTTTTATTTTTTTTCTACAGTTGCACTATTCTGGAACCTGCGTCTCACAACTCACAAAAACCTAAAAAAACCATTAGTTCTTAGGGACGTGGATCCCACCAGGCGTGTCAAAATGAAGAGGGGAAAACATATTTGAAGGTCAAATGATCAAAACATAACGAAATAAACATGCAGAATGCTAAAATATCATTAAAAGACCATTTCACCTTGCTATTTTATCTTCTCCTTCGGATTGAGCTTGATGAAGTGAAAGCACCCCTTGATAATGTTTCACTTGATGTGCTTCTTTGATTACTGGATGTGGATGGCTCTCCAATGTTGTGCACAAGTGGAATGGATTTGAAAAATGATAAGGATGAGATGATCAAGTTGCCAAGATGATTTCCTGGGCTCAAAAGGGCAGCATAAACTTACTGGATTTCAAGATGTTTTGAATGAAGGGATGGAGCCCTATTTATAGGAAGAGGAAAGAAAAACGGATGGCTAGGATGGATTCAAGATGAAGGGCTAAGATTTACTTGTGAGCTCACACAAGCTCCAAGAGAGGGTGTGGAGACCAAGAAATATGCCTTAAAGGCATTTCGTATCTCCACACTCCACAAGATGCATTGGAGGAATTAAAAATTCTCCAAAAAAGGATATCATGGGGATTGGAGGAATAAAAAGGAATTAAAAATTCCTTGGGAGAGGGGATGCCTAGAGGAATGTGTGATTTCGAAAATCTTACACTCACCTAAGAAAAGAGCATTTAAAGCTAGTGGCTGAATGAAAAAGACAAAGTTGACTTTGTGACTAATCATGGTGATTAACCATTAACGACTCATTAGGAGGGGGATTAGAGGAAATGTTAGGTGGGATTAATATTTGTAGGAGAATTTGACTAGAAGAGAGAATGAGTGGAGGGAATAAAAAATTAAAAGAATAATGTTAAGTGAGTTTAAGGATTTTCTAAAAGAATTAATTAGGTTAATGATGAATTAAGAAGATGATTTGTAAGAACCATGTAGGTTAACTAATTAATTGAAATTGATTAGCTAAGAGGAAGATTTGTGAGGATTTGATTTTTTAGAAGAATAAAGAAAGGGATTGATTTATATAAATCAATCACATGCTATAGTGACAATATTAATTATATTTAATTAATATTGAGAGGAATTTGAATTAACATAATTAATTAATTAATTATGCGAGGAATTAAAAATAATTAAAATAATTATTTTAAGTGTCTACAGGAGCATTTCATTTTGGAGCACTAAAAGGAACTGTAATATGCATTAAATCATCTAGGGCACATGCACATGTGAGAGTATTCCCTTGTATATTCTTTGATAGCTATAAAGTTAGTCTAATCAAGGGGGTCAATCTAAGAGAACACAACCCTTGCAATCTCCCTAAGTAATTTTGAATAATACCAATCCTTATACGCTAGCCAATATCAAAGACAAGGGCAAGATACCTTTCAGTAGTCTACAATCAACTAGCTCAATCCCACAAGTTCCAAAGCATTTTCGTAGATCAAGTCAATATTGTGGAGCATGAAATCAATCCCACACAACACATATTCAACTCACAATGAATTTAGAAATTATTCTAAACCAAAGACATTTTCCAAATTGTAAGCATTGATTTCAACACCCTTAGCAATGGTAATTTGCACAACATTAGCATTCAATTCTTCATCATGGTTTCCAAATCCACATGCCAAATACTCCTTAGTAATTTAAGTTATTCAGTTACCAATTCTTACCTATCATTATTTAATCTAGGTTAAAAATGCTTTGATTGTATGTATTTAATTAATTAGCCTAGATTTACATGAGGAAAACTATTTTTCCTATTCCAATTATATTGATTAAAATATAAATATTAAATAATACGATAATTAATTATTATATTAATAAGTTAGAAATGTAATTATAAGTTAAAATTGAGTGAATGTTTGTTGATTTTGACCACTTCTCTTAAATTTCTCTTCCAATATCTTCTTTTGCAAATATATTGGCGATTCTAAGTACATATGAGGTTTGGTATTAAATGAATGGTCGCCAACTGTAAATTTGTTCACTCATTTATGTTTGATGTCTAGATTGTGCTCATTGATCCAAGTGTGAATGGATTGACCTGTTTCATCAATGGGAGTGGTGCTATTAGAAGACTGAATTTTATAGATCCTAAAATCAAATGGTAGTTCTTTATGATCTTTCTTGGGAAGGATTTTATTTTAAACCTTCTAGTAAGGCCAAATAGACTTTATGATGCCCTTCTTTAAATTTGTTTTGAAATGTTGGCAATACCATCCACATACAAAGAAACACCACAAGAGTATCAATTGTATCATGTCTTGTCATCATCTAGTGAAATTTCCAAGCTTGGATGAAAGTCGTAAAGGTGTGTTCATTCTTGTACCCATTTGATTCAAAACCCTTAGTTTAAGTGTGAGATTTTGTGGTCTTTGTGGTCAAAATGATCTTTGCTACATACTTAGAATGCTCTTGCAGCAATAGTTTTTTAGGATACCTACAATTTGGGCAGGATGGTGATAGGATGAGATGTGAAGGTAGACATCAATGTGAGTAGCTTACCAATAAACTTGCCATGATATGGATCCATCAGGTTTTGCCAAGGAGAAGAATGTCTACGAAGTGAGGGTGATTGTTTTGTTCTTACTCTAGAAACTTGACACCATCCAAAACATGTTGTCAGCTTAGATTTATGGCATCAATGTAACATTTTCACCATCTTGGCTTCAAAGGGGAAGAATTGAGAAATTTTTCTTCAAAGTACTGCATGAAGAGTTTATTTATGTCAAAAATTAAAAACAACAAATGACTGGCACACACAATGACAGCCAATACTGGCACACACAATGACAGCCAATACAATCATATAACTCTTGAAACCCCCATCTGAAGGATCACTCTAGACCCTACAAGCCGTGTACTAATTAAGATGTATTCAGTGAAAAGGCCTTTGTATCTTTGCATACTTACCAAAATGTCCATGTTAGAACCCGATTTCTAATCTAGTAAATTAGCCAACTGTAGTCCATCCACGAAGGTAATATGATAAAAAAAAGTGATAATTCACCATAAAAATTCCATAGTTATCAAACTCCAGCCAAAGAGAGCATACCCCTGTTCCTATGCATGTTCTAAGCCCAGAAAATGCCCTTATCTTGTATAATCTTGTAGAGCAAGTGCCTAAATATGCTTGGGAATCCCTAGAGCAGCTGAGGATAATGTAATATTTTGACATGGAAAGTTCACCATCTGTCATACACCGAGGAATGCACAAATTTTCATAACAATTTACATTTTGCCTCAAATTTCCAATAATTGGCAGTTGTACATATCCTGGCAGCTTTTAAATCATCTTCTGGTGTTAAGAAATCATATTAACAGCATCTCTCTGTTCTTTTTTATGGTGAACATCAGCATCTGTTCTACCAAAGGCTCCTCTTCACTCGTAGTAATTGTCAAAAGAGTTTTTAAGTAGGAAAAAGTGCAAGTACAAGACTTGCTTTAAAGTTTAAACCATATCATGGATTGAGCTAAGAGCTGACAAAGCTTCAATATTGACAACATAAGATGCTTGCATGATGAAAAGTGTATTTTTAATGCTAAACTCTACGTTAAAGTATTTCTGATAGCTGGTAATTGGATCAAGGGTTCCGTGAATGAAATCCATCTCTTATCTTGACTTTAGCCCCACACTATAAATTACTTTATGGCTATCAAATGCTTGCACATGCAACACATTTTCTTATCATTTAAGAGGTCATATATTATGTACACGTTTGCTGCAGAAATCTATTTTTCATCAAATTGTTTCCCTCCATCAGTACCATACACTTGTTGTGACTAACAAAATGAGGCCCTCATTCTTCAAGCCTCATACAAGGATGTAATACTACTCTTTGCATGTCATTCTTACCGCCATACTCGTTATCTTAGAGGGTTTAGAGCCAAATGCTAGAAGAATGACAAAGAAGATCTATGCCTCAAAAAAAATTCGTCCAGGTACAAATCTTGCAACATTAAAACGTTAAATGCAATGCATGTCTCATGAAATTTTGCTCAGATTGCAATTGTGCATGTATCATAAAAGGGGTGAAGAGTGGAAGAAATGAAAACTCCAGCTTATTTCATTGTATATCTTATTTGAATTATAATAAAATATTTAAAGAGAAAATTAAGTTATTGAGTGGGATTGAGCATGAATTTTTACTAGCCCAAAACTGCAAATTGTCAAGCTTCTATTTGAAGAATATGATGCATATTAGCAAAGTTTGAATCTACTGAACCAGACTGAATCCATCCCGATATTTCTGCATTAACCCAACTCATTCAAACGAGGGGACATTTTTAGCATTATATTTCCCAACAGGAATGTCTTCTGATTGAAAAAATCTATAGGTTCTTAAAACTGATGAATGAATTGGCAAATGCCATTTATTGATATAAGTTTAAATTAATTACTACTTCATGTCCACTTGCTCTTGCATTGCTTGGTTTGTTGGTGTTCATTATCTAATTTTAATGCTCATCGGGTGTCAATTTTAGTACTATTACAGAGTCTGAATAGTCAAGGCTTGGTGGTATGCATTTCTCAATCCTTAGCGTTTGTACAGTCTATTGTAATTGGATTGGAATATCAAAGATAACTCCATGCATCATTTCGGTATCAAAGTTGCATAGAAAATAAACATTTAGGTATAAACTTCACGGTATAATGCATACAGAAAATGAACGCTAAGGATGGATATAGAGTAATTCACTCATTCTCTTTGAGGAATCTGAATATTTTTATTAAAAATTGAAATGCACATAAAATGCATCCCATTGAACAAAAAAAGAGAACCTGTACAATTTAGAGTACATTCGAATGCAATACATATTGCAAGGATGATGTGTGTAAAAGGCCAGCATGTGCTGTACAGAAATGCAGAAAAATTAATGACTAACTTAGATTTAAGGTAGATTTCTAATGTTACGAGCAGGCCAAACAACACCCCACTTCATCTTTTCTAGAGGCGCTTCTCTCTGCACATAAAAGGTAGAATGCAATCAAATTACACACAATGATCCCTTTCACAATTATCAGAATTTGACTAACCATAGTCCACAATAACCAGCAATGCTACAAGTTCTCTGCCTGCATGTTGTTGCATCCACCCCACATTCCTTGTCTGATTGGCATTTGTGATTTGATCGCTTGTCAAGCACATGGCATGCACTTTCAACCCAAAATTTGCCTTGAACAGGTGAAACTTTTACTACAGGACACAATTTTGATGACATCGCACTCTTAAATACGTGTTTACCCCCTCTCTGTGCAAACGCATAGCTAAAACTGTGAGAAACTTCATATAGATTTAAAATAACTCAAACAGTTAACTTGAACAACTTTTGGCATATACTTAATGCCTTCAATAAAAGATCAATCTACTCAAATAAGATAAACCATACGTGCATGATAGATTTGATAAAGGTGCTGACAATAAGGAAAACAAACCAGAAAATGGTAGTGTTGGCCTTCATGGAAAAGTTTTACCAGAATTTAAATTTTCAAATTAAAATAAAATCACATTTTATTAGAAGACAAGTATACAGTCAAACAAATGCTATTAATCAATGCACAACAACTAGCAAAGAAATTTGAGATTGGGTTCTTTTAAGGAGTAGAGGATCTCAAGTACTTGGGAGTTGGGTGTATGTGTTCTTGAAATAAAATAGCTGGCCTTTGTTTGGTAATACTTTGCAAACAGTGAAGGGAAGATAACAGAGGGAAAAAGGATAAAAAATAGGCTTAAAGTGCACTTAAAAAGAAACATGAATACTTTTCTCCATAATTCTTGACTGATGACACGTAACATGTTGAATTGTAAGAAATTATAGATTCCTAGCTCAAACTGACACATGGACTCCAAACAAAATTTCTCATAGATTAACAGACACCTATTTTTGTTCCATTTTGTCCAAGTTGATAAAGACTCCATGTCTACTTTAATAGCCATTTTCCATGGACAACTGATTTATTTTTTACTGACCAAATAACAAATAATGAAAATGTTCAACATTTTAATTCAAAAACAAAAGTTGTTAAAATCCCTCTTCACCTGTATTTAAGGATGTTACGCACTTCTGAATTATTAGGATATTGAAATTTCACGAGAGGAAAAGAAAGACAGTTGTCCAAAGGAAGCCACCAATAAGTGCTGTAAGAACTTTTTCTATGTAAACTCCTTAGCAAATTGTAGAATACAGTTAGGTTTTGGAGGGCCAACTAGGAGAGCTAGAGAGGCTGTAAAAGGGTACACAATTTAAAGCTAAGGCAACCTCTAAAACTGCAGGTGTACAGACAAGTTACCAGGGGTTTCTAGTAAATAAATAGTGCCATGGCTGTCTGAAAACAAATTTTGAAGCAAGTGTAGCTGGAAACTCTTGCATACTTGCAATATAATTTTCTAGACACAGCCCCATTAACCTGCAACACTATTGATAAAGTCATTGAAGTTGTAGTGTTGTGAAATGGGCTTAGATTTTGGGAAAAAGCTCAGCAATTTTTTTATTATAATCCAAATTTCAACTGTGTTAACAATGGATTTTCCAAAAACAAATTGGATTTTTCCCTTTTGTTTGGCTGAACTTGCAAATTAATCCTGTTTAATTTGTTTCAAACTTTTATGTGACTCAGTTACAAATGAAAAGCTGGCAAAATCTCAAGACTTTGGTTAAATTAAATTGTGGGTACAAGACGTTCTCATGAAATGGAAGTTCACTGTTTTCTGTTGGACAAAGTTATTTGATGGAAAGCCACCACTCCATTGAAAGACAGATGTTAAAATCTATTTGTGTCATTTCTCAGCGCATCCTTGACACAGCAGGCCTCTGTTCCATATATGCTTATAGGAAACTGCAGGTCCAGTTATCTGTGTCTCTGACTCATATCACTTCCACCACTCTAATTCATTGGATAAGAGGAAACAAGTATATTCCTCATAAAAATTTCCTGAGAAAGCTTTTGAAATGGTACTGTTACTGTCAGTTGTCTTTGAACATCCCTAATATACTGAGCTCAACCTGCCAGATCTACACCTTTGAAGTACTTGAATGGTTCCCTATGGCCCCCACTTGAACTCTGCTCCAAATGCTATGTGTGCAGATCACATTGAAGATGCACTATGAGTAGCCACAGTTATTTTGGTGGCAAATGCTGAAAACAATTACTTTATGAAATGTGGGAATGTTTATAGCAAGGTTTGGGACCAGAGAACCAACAGCATCAGTATCTATAACTTTGAAAGGCCAAAGTAGAATCTGATGATGCTCATAGTGAAATGTCCAATGATGAGGGGGCCAGATTGGACAATCCTAAGAGAAAATAGAGCACCCACTTGATCCTCTCCTCCACCTACCCCCATTTTTATAGAAAAAGACTCCTAGTTATGTTATCAATTCATGGAATGTTTGGAATTGTTTCAATTTTTTATCTATGTAATTGATACAAACATAAAACCATGTTGAGAGGTCAAATGTCTTCAGGACCCATCAAAACCCGGAAATTAAAAAGCAAAAGATCAAAGAAAAGAACTACTTGTCTCAATTTTTGAACTTTCAAAAAATTGGCAACCCCTACAAATTTTTACTCAAAATTCGTAGTTTTCTTCTCTAAGGCACGTTTTACGAGGTTTAAAACTCATATTTGTTAATGTCAAATCATTAGTGGGTGTGTTTGTCATTGTTGTCCAAGTTTTGGTTGATTTTTGCTTTCATTTTCCTAGCTTTTTGTGCAATTTCGGGTTTTGAGTTCCTCACTGCAAGTAGGAACTTTTTGATGTCATTGCAAGTAAATGAACTTTACTTGCAATCGGGTTTCAAAACCCCGATTGCAAGTTTAAGTCTATCTTGCAAATCTTTCTTACATGTCTTTTATGTAATTCGGGTCTTAAAACCCCCATTACATTTCTTTTATGTAATTCGGGTCTTAAAACCCCCATTACATGTCTTCACTTGTAATTCGGGTCTTAAAACCCCCATTACATGTCTCCACTTGTAATTCGGGTCTCAAGACCCCCATTGCATGTTACATGTCTTTTATGTAATTCAGTTCTTAAAATCCCCATTACATGTCTCCACTTGTAATTTGGGGCTCGAGACCCCTATTACATGTTACACGTCTTTTATGTAATTCGGGTCTTAAAACCCCCATTACATCTCTCCACTTGTAATTCGGGTCTCAAGAACCCCATTACATGTTACATGTCTTTTATGTAATTCGGGTCTTAAAACCCCCATTACATGTCTTCACTTGTAATTTGGGTCTTAAGACCCCCATTACATGTTATATGCATTTTCACTTGTAATTCGGGTTTTGAAACCCAAATTACAATTTTTCTTCCTTTTTTGCATTTTTGGAGTTTTTTTTATATTTCGAAAACACATGGTTTTTGTTAGATTTTTGTCCAACTCCAGGAACATTCAAATCCATTATTGTCTCCATTCCAGATGACCCAAAAGAACAAGTTACCTTGCAACAATGTGAAGACTTCAAGGACGACGATAATAGAGTCGTGTCTTAGACAATTAGATTAATTTCAATTATGCAATTATAATTTCCCTTTGACAAATTATATGTAATGCCAAAAATTGTAATTGCAAGTGGTCACATTACTTGCATTCTTGTAACTTGTAATTACATGTAAATAAATTACAAGTTGAAAGACAATAGAACTATAATTTGGAATAAGTCAAAGTTAGTTGGACTTCTCCCACTTTTGGGTGCTCATTGTAATTCTATCTTTTTGGCAAGCAAGAAAACTCTGCAGAAATTTACAGTCATAAAGAATTTGTGCTTCATACTTGTAAATATTAGAATAATATCTTTCTCTTTGTGTTATTAATGTCATTTAAGTTGTTTCTAACTTCACCTCTAGTTAACGATTGTTTCTTTTAGAAACATCGTCTTTGTAACTCTATTTAAAGGAGCTTTGTCTCCTTGATTAATTGAACAACATCGATTCTTTGAAATTCATATGCTTTTGCATCTGTATTATGCATCATTCCAACTACCAAGAGAAATAACAGAGAAGGTTGCCCCTTCTTCTCAGAATACACTACAACAGAAGACAAGACCCTGCCATTGACTTTGCCAATTGAGATGAGTCTGCCACCAACCCTCTCAGAAACTGCGGAACTTCTGGAGATTCCAAAAACAACACCAACCGTCCAACCTGATGTTGGAGAACTATCCCTCCCTGTAACCAGAGACACACCAAAAACAACTGTCACAATTTTGAGGAAAAACTCAGCAAACCCTCCAAACTATTGCAGATGAGCAAGATACCCGAAAATAGACTGCAAACAAGAGACTAATGCAGATGTTTGCACAACAACTCCAGGTGCGACTAAAACCAGACGGCAGCAAAGTACAATTTTTGAGGAAAAAATCATAAACCCTCCCATGATTTTTTTTTAGGGACAAAAAATATTTAAAAACCCATAGATAATTTTTGAGGACAAAATTGTTAAAACCCACAGATTGTTTTAAGGGAAAAAAATATTAAAACCCATCTAAATTTTTTTAAGTAAAAAAATATTAAAAACCGAAACAAACATCGATGCCCATAAGCCATCTTCAGGCTTTTTGAGGCACGAAAAATGAGGTACTGAGAAGATGTTGAATGCACGAAACCTGGAGTACGAAGTTCAATGCACTGAGACAAGTACAGGCACAAATTCCAAGACAAATTTGCTAGCACAAAATTTGAGGCATAGAAAAAGAGACACCAAAAAAAATCTGAGACCAACTTAGAAAATCTCTCGAAAAACCCACCAAGAATCTGAAATTAGAATGTAGATTCGAAGGCTAAAAAATCGAAGCATGAAAAATCATGCACCCAAAAAAATCTGACGACGACCCAGTTGAGGTCTTGAAAAACCCACTAAGAATTTGCAATCAAAATTAAATTTCGACTTGAACTGAAGGGTCAAACCCTAATCGAAAAATTGCAGAAGCCCTAAGCGACCATGAATGAATCAGATCGAGCAAAAACATGTGGAGAATAGACGCAGATCGAGGGCAAAGACACGCGACGCGATTTGCAGCAAAAAATCCACAAACTGGAAGCAAACCACTTGAAAAACTTTTGAAATTTTTCCTAAAAAATTCCTTTCGAAATTCTTTTAGAATAGCTAAAAATCTCAAAAATTATCTCTACTCTAATACCATAATACACAAGTGTTTGGTAAAAAATGATTGATTTACAAATGATCGAGAAGATCATTAAATAGAATTACAAAGATCGATGTTTCTAAAAAGAAACAAGCAATAACAGAAGTAAAAATAGAAACACCTAAAATTACAATAAAATGCATGATTAACCATTAAATAAACAAATAAGGACAATATCTTAATAGTAAAATTGGTTTTTCAAGCAATATCAAGAAGGCATTTGAGTTTCAGACTTTGTGTTGAAACCAGAGTTCCCAAACTCGCCGCGAGTCAGGCGAGTTCGCTGAGTTGGCGAGTCGACCCAAGCTCGGCAAGTTTTGCTGACTCGGGACTCGGACTCGGCGAGTTTTGACCATAACGCAAAACTCGCCGAGTCCAAGCTCCAAGACTCGGCCACGACAGGTCAATGTTTTGATTTGTTTTACAAGTTAGCCTCTCCGTCAGGATTCATATATGGAATATAACATTTAAGTATAAGTGACATTCTTATACTTTAAGTTATATTCCATATATATTGTCAGGATGTTTGAGAGTGGTTTCAGACCTCCATGAGTTATAATGCAAAATCTAGTTTTTAGAGGATCCTTCAAATTTCCAGACTTAGTCAAATTTCAGGCCATTTCAGGATCAGGATGACATTCCAGATTTTTAAGGCGAGTTCACTCTGACCTTGATGTAAGGGACGGGACCTAGGAGGACACTATGCATTCAACCAAAGTTTGATTTAGCAACTTGAAGCATGACCAGATAGTACACAAAAACCCTAGGAATGATCTAAATAACCCCTAATCACTCAACTGACCTAACCTCCTTCACTCCACCTTGAGGAGATCCACTTGATTTGATGACCTTTGAGAAACTCAATCCCTTCAATGCAAAGGCTAAGACACTAAAACGACCAACAACAAAACTAAAAGAACTAACCCTAGAAAGCAAAAAGTGGGGGTCTTCATTTGCAATGGGGCGATGTGTGAGTACCTCACAACAGGGATGTTTCTTAAAATTTTGAAAAAAAGGGGGTGAGTTGGGGACATTTCCTACCTGTCCCCACATCCCAAAAAATCCCCCCATGGGGCACAAGGTTATTTTTGGCAAGGGACATGTCTCTGAGGAGCATATTTTCAAACCCTTCTGGCCTCACAATTCCCCCTTCCATCCAACATATATATAGCCTAAAAACTAAGAGGTCCAAGAAAGACCAAGGTCAACTATAGTCCCAAGGTAAAACCTAAGTTCAACAAGCACACCATTTAAAGCTACCATACACAAGCACTCCTTACAGTTTCCAAGTGAATCTCATGATGTCTCATGTTGGTGCTCCCAAAATTTCAATTTGGCCAAAGAAAATACTAAACAGAAGCCCCAAACAAGTAGATACTCTACCTACATGCCTTTCATGGCATAACAAGCTAGCACACATTATAATTGGGCTTTATTCAATAATGGGTGCATGAAACAAGTTTTAAATTGTTAAAAATCTCTTAATTTCAAGGGTTTTTTAATTTTGCCGAGTCATAGCCGAGTCACGAGTCGAGTCGGCCTTGCCGAGTCCGAGTCTGAGAACTTTGGTTGAAACCTTGTTCTTATATCCATTGTGTTCTTATGTCATAGTGGTATATTTTTTTACATCTGCTTGAGGTTTTGATGAGGTTGTTGGAAAGAGCCTTTAATCTGATTTTTTGTAGACTTTGTGCTGCAAATATTGAGGATTAAATTAGTATAGTTAAATGTCCAGATAGGACAGTAGAAAAGTGAAGACTTTGAACTTTGCTTCTACATTCCCGTCTCAGAGAAGTGACGGAAGACTTTGTGCTTTCATGGAAACTTTGCTTCCTTTTATATAAGCATCTTTGTAGTTGTAGTTTTCTTAAGTTTTTGTATTTGTTACTCTAGTTGTAGTTTCTTTTCTGAAAAAAGAAAAAGAATATCATCTTTCCTGAAAAAAGAGAAAAGGATGTTGTCCCACCCAAGTTAGATTAGTGTTTAATTTGTAATAGTAGGAAAGGGGAGCCTTCCCTTAGAATTAAGAGAGTTTTTAATTCACACGCTGTGGCTGAAACTATAATTTTGCACGCCTTCCCAAGTGTAAAAAAAATTCAACCAACAAAACTGACAGCTAAACTAACTAATACCAACTTACCTTAGATATTCTAATACATATACAAATAAACCTTTTGACTTCTTGGCATTAAGATTAATACATTAGTTTAATATTAATGGAAGCATAGTCACACAGAAAAGTTTCAGATTCTCCTTCAATTAAACAAAACAGTAGTAGCGAACCCCAAAAATTCCATAAACAGCTCACAAGAGAATCAGCTGGCCTCCATAATGAACTCCACATAGTTCTGTGTGGAATGTTTCCATGTGCCTATGATGCTGTATTAAAAGGTCCATTTGGACACTGCTTGTTGAGTTGTGGGCAAAAAAACAATTTCTCATCCTTTTATCTGCTCAAATAATTGACAATCCTGAGCTCTCAACTTGATTGGGGAAGAGATATTGAGAATGAGATGGTTCATTATTTCAGCTGCCATGCTGATTCTTAAAATAGATTTTCTATTGTATTTCCCACTGTTGCTGGCAGCAGACGACAAACACAAATGGCATCTACCAAGCATCAATTGTTGAGAGCCATGATATACTGAAACTTTTGGAGAGCGTTTTGGTGTTGTCATCAATGGACTGGAGAGTACTCCCGACTCAGCAATGATCATATCTTTATGATTATGTTCATGAATTCTAAGAGAGCTATGAAAACCCTTGTGCCCCAGAGGCATTCTCATCACCTGGATTAGTAGCTGCCAAGCCTAGTGTCCAATGAATCAGAATGGCTTCAGCTGCTATAGCCTCGAGTTTAGATGGTGAAGCAAAAGAGGTACTTACAAGAAGGAAGGGTTTTTTGGAGCAAGATGATAGATTGTGGAAGAAGGGTATAGTAATCCACAGAAGACTGTAATTGTCTGCGAGACCTTAAAGATATAGGAGGCAGGTTTTCTCTCACAAGAGGGCCTACAAGAGAACGTACTACATTGTGATTTGTAGAATGAGGTAGAGAGCATTCTTGCTGCATTATAGCTATAATGCCTGATGATGCTACATGGTTGCTCTTGCCTTCATCTGAGCCAACAATTTCTCATCTTATATTTTGGTTTAGTTCTTTACATCATAAGCCTACTGGATGCATGTGATAGCTCTCAATTGTGGATTGATATGGCTTGCTATCATCTTTGCATGCATATCTCCTAATTTCTTTCTTCCAAGCTTAACTAGGAGAATATTTTTCCACGTAACTTTCATTTTTATAAATTGAGGACAAAATCGTATAACATTCATGAGATTGATTTATTATGTTTTGGCATTTTTCATTATTGTCTTTATGATAATACTTTGTGAGAATACGTGAGTTTGTGAAAGGATTGTGGGCAAGGTGGACCCTAGTGGAATCTAACATTTCTATGTTACATTTCAATAAATAAAAATTTATGTGCCCACCAAAAAGAGGAAGAACATCTCACTGACAAGTTTCCATCCGTTTGCATCAGTTGCATCTAATGGGCAGTGATTGTGTCCATGTCTATAGTAGAAAGGAGGGATTAATAGTCATTAAATTACCTTATTATATGGAAAATACCAATAAAACAATATCTTATGAAATATAGCTTTTGCAAAACAACTTCAAAAATATCGAATCTCTACATTATAACTCAAGAATTCTAGTAATAACTAAATATTAAGCATTGCAATATACATTGCAAAAATAATTTACAAGAGGATAAATGCAAAGAAATTCTAATGTGACACACAGACGGTGATCTTTATAAAAAGCAATTAGAAAGAGTATTCCAAGATTTTCATGGTATATGCTATCTATCTACGTAACCTGGGGATGTGTCCCCAACCTGAAATCCCTCGTCCCTGTCTCGAAGACATTTCGAGGGCTTGGGGATGGCCTGGGGACGTTTCCCCCCTGTCCCCAAAATGTGGGAATTCGCTAGGGACATCCCGGAAATAGGGGGACATTTGCCCCAGTCGTGGGGGACGTCCATATGTCCCGGGGATGAAGGGGGGTGGTTGGGACGTCCCCAATCCATCTCGGGGGTGGTTGGACGTCCCCCACAGCTGGGGCTAATTAAAAACATTAAAAAAATGTCATTTAAAAAAAAAATTCCTAATGTGGGCCTCAAATTATTTGCCCTAAATTGTTCCAATTATTAAAAATTTAATAGACAACGATATTAACTTATTAATAAGTCTTGACTACGTGATAATTCATAATATTGTTGCCTTATATTAAAATTTAATATAATATGAAGATCAAGACTGCGATAAATTATTTATTTATTTTGGTAAGATCTACTTAGGGGTCAGTACCCTTGCATTAATCCGGAAAACATTACATAGTAGATAAAGACGGACAAAAACTCAATTATACAAATATGCTATGGCCAACCCGATCTCTATCACCCTCTCCACCATCTCCTCCGGCGTGAGTCCTTCATTCTCCTTCATGTAGTCTACAAATTTATCAAGAGAGTTCTCCTCCCCAGCTCCTACCTTGAAGATGTTCCACGCTTCCTTCATTTTGGTTTGGAGGCCCTCTACATTCAGATCAAAATATCCTATCATAACTCCAAACTAGGGCACTAGCTGAAGGTCGTTCATTGCAATTTTTACAATCACAATGTTATCCTCCCTGACCACTCGCCGAGCTATGCCATACGCATTTATCAGGTGACCCAGGATTTGAACTACAGGATCGAACACTGCTCTGTAAATCTCCCCATCATGAACATGATCACCTCCCCAAAAGTCTGGAGCCAGCAACTGAATCACCAAGTCCCTTTCTTTCTCCTCTGCCTTTTGAAATAGCCTAAAAATCTGCTCCTCCAGAGTCTCAGACATCTCCTCCCTCGAATTGCAGATACATAGAACACCAAAAGAGTTTGCCATAGAGAGCACACTACCACCAGACCAAAGAACTCGGTGTAGATATTCGCTCCCAACTCGTCTTTAAGTAAGCTCCTGAGTCGGTCTAAGTCTACGGTCTGTACTCATTCTGTGAAGAAAAATCTACAGACAAAATCTAGAAAATCTCCGATCGAGTACTGGCCAATCCATCTAGTAGTTAGGAAAAATAGATGGCCCTAATGTGAGCCTCTATCCTGACTGAACAAGTGGGAACCCGAACTCCCAGGATAGATGGGAATACCAAAGAGGGAACACGCCTACCCAACTCCCTCACGTGGCACAGTAGATCCACTGCTAGAATGTTTAAATAGGATTTCTTTCAATTCTTCTTGCAGCCACGAGCCGTCAATCACTTTGATCTCCGTGCAACTTCTGATAGCTTCTCCTACTAGCCAATCTGCAACTTTATTCCCTTCTCTGAAAGTATGAGAGATGGAATAATTGGATAGCTTGCCAAGTTTGTCGAGGATGCTAGGAATCCATTGCTTAAGTTTCTAGCTAAGCAAATTCGACTTCAGAATTGCGTTGACAACAAGCTAAGAGTTTCCTTCAATATGAACATTAGAGATGTCCTTAGCGAGGCATAGATCCAAACCACTATCCAGTGCCTTCAGTTCCGCCTCATTATTAGAAGCTATACCCATGGGGCCCATGATTGTCGAGACCAAATTGCCTGTATGATCTCGAATGATGGCACCAAAACCCGTGGCCCTTGGGTTGCCCTTACTTGCTCCGTCGAAATTCAATTTGTGCCAGCCCTCCTCTGCAGCGCTCCAAACTACATTTGCCCTGCTTACATTCTTGCTAACAATTTTAAAATTCCTTGCCAACAAAATCCCCCATTTCTCCTTCATACTCCTATCCCATCTAGAATAGAACATTACTTTTTTGCCAATAATTTTGCAGTTCACAATCTCAACAATTGAGGTCTTAATTATTTCTATGATAAATGCTTGAGATAAACTTTCCTCCTGGAACACCCTCCAATTTCTCTCCTTCCATAATTGCCACAAGAGAGTGGAAGGACCAACAATCCAAAGGTCACCCCATAATGAATTGACTCTGCCCAGTGGCCATACTCTGAGAAAATCGAGCAAGTTACCATTTCTCGCTGTCTACCATTCCAACATATCGATCAACCAGTCCCAACATATCGATGCTACCGAACATCCAAGAAGAAGATGGTTAGCAATTTCCTCGTCACTTTTGCACATAGGACACCAATTTGGTCCCTCAATGCCAATAGACTTAAGTTGGTCACCCGTTAGAATCCTGCCATGCAATGCAATCCAAGAGAAGGCCCCTGCTCTTGGAAGAACCCTTCTGTCCCAACAAAGTCTAAAAGGCCACCCATACTCCCTACCCCTCTACCTTAGCATTGCATAGCCTAAGTTTGCCTTGTATTCCCCACTTTTAGCCGCACACCAAATAACTATGTCTTCTTCTCCTGACAAAAATATTCTTCTTCCAGCCAGAATGATAGAAAGTTCCCTAATAACCTCAGCATCAACACCTTCAATGGCTTTCCAAACAGCTAGGGATCGGCTTCCCTTATCACTTGCAATATACTCAGAGACACAGTATCCCATTTTTTGTTCAACAAAGACTGCGATAAATTATTAATATAAGACAATGATAAATATTTATGTTTCATATTGGGCCATATTTCATGTTTGACTATATGATATATTTAAAACTTTAAAAGGGAACGATATAAATATTTCATCTCTTACCATATGATATTTGTATATTTAAAAGGGAAGGATATGCGATACGGGCGATAAAAACAATTATTTCCGGCAATAATTGTTTAAACAGAGCAATCAAATTTTCAGCAGATCAAACAAGTGTTGGCATATTGACAATGAATTTTCAATTATGAATGCACATTGAGTATTGACAATGAATTCTGAATTATGAATGCTTATTGAGTATTGACAAAGAATTCTAAACACAAATGTGGTATTTTAAGGTTCTATAATGTGCATATAGCTGCTTTATCCATGTTTTCAAATGAATATAATGCATATATACATGCTTTATTTATTTTTCATATGAAACTTTAAATTT
Organism: Cryptomeria japonica; assembly: GCF_030272615.1. Taxonomy (NCBI): domain Eukaryota; kingdom Viridiplantae; phylum Streptophyta; class Pinopsida; order Cupressales; family Cupressaceae; genus Cryptomeria; species Cryptomeria japonica. The sequence goes on along the minus strand of NC_081411.1, from coordinate 443,854,825 downwards.
CCCTATATTTTATATAGCCGTTCCCTTCGCCATCCCCCGCCATCCCCAAAATTGGTAAAACAATTTGCCATCCCGAAAACTGGTCCTGTCGTCCCCGTCCTAGAAACTCGGGGTAACATAGCTATCTATGTTTGGTTAAAGTGTTGGCCATTTGGTGGAATTGATCATATGTTGCATTGATGTTTTGTCATTGATGTCAACACTAGCTGTTTGGATGCTTTATCGGCACCCTTCTGGTCCCGGTAGGATGAGTGGTTTCTGGTTAACTTGGATCCGGCATGATCCGCTAGACTCCGGTATAATCTAGTGATGGAATTGTCTTGTTCATGATACTTATACTCATATTTGGTTAGTTGGTTTTGGTCTGGTGATTGGATGCTATCCTGTTTGCTTAGAAGATTGGTTTCTAGTTCCGGCGAGGGTTTCACCGACAGAGCTTTTGGTGGAGATCTTTGATGAATTGCATAAGTGGTGTGGGTGCAGCTTCTGATGGAGTTTCAGGATGCTGTTGATGATCATGTTCGAGACTTGGCGTTTGGAGATCATTGCTGAAGCGTGTGGACCTATACTTGGTCCTGGTTGATCTAGGTTATGGACCAACATTAATGTAACGTATGGATAGGACCTATTGTTGTATTTCCGGGATGTCTTATGTGTTGATATTACTTGTTTGGTCTAAGGCCGACATGGTTTGTAATTATGTAAATTGGTTTATTGTCTGGTGGCCGACCTGATTGTTTATGGTCATGGGTTTGTATAAATAAGATGTAAGATCTCATTGTAGATCATCATAGTTAATGTAAGAGGTCATGGTCAAGGAATGTAATGTGCGAATAATGTAATATCATTCAGGCAGAGGAGTTGGTTGATCATTGGAGATCGAATTGGGTTTATGTAAAAAGGATTTAGTCCTTTGGTATTGATCTTAACTGGAACTGTACTCAGGCATAGGAGATGATATCTTTTGCAATTCAACACTTCTCCGGATTGTAGTCTGGATTTATATGTAGTCAATGAGGCTCATTTTGTGATGAGCAGTGTGCTTTAGGCTGTTGGCCTTCCTGCAAGTGTAGGCCCCTTCATTGTAAATTCACATACTTACTGTAGAAGTATTATCTGACTGTGGGTAGGCTTCCCACCGTGGTTTTTCCCTTTACCGGGTTTTCCACGTACAAATCTTGGTGTCATGTGGATGGTATTTATTCTGTGATTATTGTTTATGCTTAATTGGATTAACTATTATTCCAGTATTATTGTTTTGGGTTCCGATATTAAAGTTTTAATTGCTAATGTTTCCGGTAATCTGTGACAACTGATTCACCCCCTCCCCTCTCTCAGTTGTCTTTCAGTTATCTGAACTGTCTAACAATTGGTATCAGAGCTTTGGTCCTCTCTGTAGAAAGCTTAACCGCTTGAGGAAAATCATATGGCGACTAATAGTTCAAGTTCATCTAGTTCTTCTGGAGCTATCTTTCGAAGGGATATACCGACCAGTATTATTGTTTTGGGTTCCGGTATTAAAGTTTTAATTGCTAATGTTTTCAGTAATCTGTGACAACTCATTCACCCCCCCCTCTCAATTGTCTTTCGGTTATCTGAACTGTCTAACAATTGGTATCAGAGCTTTGGTCCTCTCTGCAGAAAGCTTAACCACTTGAGGAAGATTCTATGGCGACTAACAGTTCAAGTTCATCCAGTTCTTCTGGAGCTATCTTTCGAAGGGATATACCGAGGCTTGAAGGAACAAATTACACAGTATGGAAGATTCAGATGGAGACTCATCTGAGATGTCTTGGCAAGGAGATTTGGGAGATCACACAGAATGGTGTCACACCCTTTAATCCGGGATCTGGCAATCCTCCTCCAGCAAACCTGGACAACGAGCTTGAGAATGATTGTAGAGCAAGAGAAGCCCTCTTGTGCACACTTTCTGATCAGAAAATAATGGGATTAACAGAGAAATCATCTGGAAAGGCTATATGGGATAAGTTGCAGACTCTTAACGAAGGTGACCCTACAGTGAAGATTGCTAAACTTGATGGTTACTGGGTGAGATATGAAAACTTGAAGATGGAAGAAGATGAAAGGATTACTGCATTCATGGAAAGGGTAAATGAGATTGTATGGGAATTCAATGTTGTGGTGGAACTCTGAGCAAAGATGAAATTGTTTCTAAAGTTCTGAGAGCCCTACCACCGGCTTACAAAATGAAGGCTACTGCTATTAATGAGTTGAGAACAATGGCAAAAACATTTGTCAACAGAGATACTTTTGTTGGGAAACTATCTGCTTTTGAGCTTGAGGAATTTGGACCTTCTGGAGCTATGAAGACTGAACCTACTTTTCATGCATCTACATCTACAACCGGTAAAAAAGATTGGAAAGCTTTATATGCAAAAGAATTAGAATATATGAAGAGAGAAGATGATGAGTTTGAGCAACTTGAAGCACTATTTGCTAGAAGAGTACCGAAAGGACCGGTAGGAAGTAAGTATGAAGGAAAAGAACCTTTTAAATGTTTTGCATGTAATAAGATTGGTCATTTTGCATCTAGATGTCCTGAAAGAAATTCAAGATTTGAAGAAAGAGTTAAAAGATCATTTAAGCCTATCCCTGGATATCAGATAAAGTATAGATTCAAGAAAAACAGAGACAAATAATGCTACATAGCGGATGAGGAAGGCATTACTGATTCAGATGATGAACCGGCAGAAGACTCTGCTAGTGGATCCGGCAATGGGAAGGAATGGGTGTTCCTAGCTATCAAGGAAGATGATCCGGCACTGGAAGAGAATGTACCTAAGGAGAAGGGACTTGCTGCTAAAATTGATGACAAGGATGAATGGGTAATTGATAGTGGTTGTTCACATCATATGACTAGAGATAAAGGGAAGTTTTTGTCTTTGCAAGAATTTGATGGTGGACTAGTTAGATTTGGAGATGACAAGGCATGTATGATTAAGGGAAAAGGAACTATATCATTGGATGGTAAGAACAATACTGACAATGTTTATTATGTTGAAGGTTTGAAGTATAATCTTTTGAGTGTAGGACAATTGGTAGATAAGGGATTTCAATTACAGTTCAAGGATGGAAAATGCAAAATCATTAACAGATCTGTCTTGGAGATTGCAACCGGTACACTGACAAAAGGTAACATATTTCATTTGAACTCCGGTGAGAAGACATGTTTGATTACACAAATTGATGAGAGTTGGCTATGGCATAAAAGGCCGTGTCATGTGAATTTTGATTGCATTGTGAAGATCAGTTTAACTAAGGCTGTTAGAGATATACCTAAGATTATGAAGCCCTATAATCCGGTATGTAAGGAATGTCAAATGGGTAAACAGGTCAGACCCTCTTTTAGGAGTATACAAGATAAATCAGATGATGTTCTTGATCTTATTCATACTGATTTGTGTGGCCCTGCTAGAGTTAAAAGTTTTCATGGTGATAGATACTTCATACTAATCATTGATGATTATTCTAGAATGATGTGGGTTACTTTTTTTAGAGAAAAATCTGAAGCATTTGAAAAATTTAAAATCTTTAAGGCTAAAGTGGAAACTGAGACAGGATTGAAGATAAAATGTTTGAGATCAGAGCATGGTGGAGAATTCACATCCAGTGAGTTTAATAACTTTTGTGACAAGCATGGTATAAGAAGACAATTTTCTGCTCCCCGAACACCTCAACAGAATGAAGTTGTGGAAGGGAAAAACATAACTATCTTGGATGTTGCTAGAACAATGATGATGGAAGCTTATCTACCTCATATCTACTGGAGAGAAGCAGTGAGTACAGTGGTTTATACATTCAACAGAGTACATATCAAAGGAGAAACCGGTAAGACACCTTATGAATTATCGTTTGGCAATACACCTATAGTTAAGTATTTCAGAACTTTTGGTAGTAAATGTTATATCAGGAGAGATGATACTATTGGGAAATTTGTTCCTAGAAGTGATGAAGGCATATTTCTTGGTTATTCTAATGAAAGCAAATCTTATAGATGTTATAACAAGAGATTGCAGAGAATTGTGTAGACTGCTAATGTTAAAGTAGATGAACTGAACAGAAGTCAAATCAGAGTTTATGAGAAGGAACCGACAGTGGAAATGATTATATCTGAACCGGTAGCACCTTTACCGGAACAGAGAGTTGAACCAGTTACTCTGGCAACATCAGAGAATTCTACAGTAACTGAAGAACAGGGAAGAGGAACAGAGAGTCTGAAGACTCCTAGATATGTGAGATTGAATCATTCTAAAGATCAAATCATTGGGGATAAGAGCAATGGAGTGATGACAAGAAGAAGACTAGCAACTAATGAGGTATGTTTAATTTCACAAGTTCAACTGGTATCTATAATTGAGGCATGTAAAGATGAATTTTGGCTAAAAGCTATGGAAGAAGAATTAGATCAGATTGAGAAAAAAAATACATGGACTTCGTACCCCGGCCTAAAAATAAAAATATTATTGGAACTAAATGGGTTTTTAGGAATAAATTGAATGAGGATGGTCAAGTTATAAGGAATAAGGCTAGATTGGTTTGCAAGGGATATTCTCAAAAGGAAGGAATTGATTATGGAGAGACTTTTGCACGGGTAGCTAGGATTGAAGTTGTAAGATTATTTCTTGCCTATGTTGAAGAGCACATAGTTATACTGAGAGGGGGGGGTGAATCAGTATAATGAAACTTTTCAATTCAATATTTTATATGATAGAATCAATCACCAAAAAAATTTTTTGCATATAAACACAATATTAAGTGGAAACCCAATGCGGGAGAAAACCACTGAAAATGAATGCTATATATTTATGTTTCTTCTTTTACAATTTTGTGAGCACCAACCCACTGGAAGCACCAACTCCCTAACTCTGTTTTGTGAGCACCAACCCACTAGAAGCACCAACCCCCAAACTCTGTTTTGTGAGCACCAACCCACTGGAAGCACCAACTCTCTCTGCTGAAATTGTGAGCACCAACTCACTCTTCACACATCTAATTTTCCATCTTAAACATGTTGCTGTAACAATGGATGATAGACAATGGTAACACTCTTTAAATCTGCATACACATCTTCATACAAATATGTCACAATTTCTTTCTTAAATCTGCTGTAAGCTGATCATAAATCTGCCTTACTCTTCATTTCAATTCTACATGTGCTAAGTTTATATATCTGCTATTATATTCTAAACTTATGCTCTTTTAGGACTGATTGTTCATGTTTCTCTTTGCACACCTCTTACTTCACCTACGTGAGGTATACTTTCAAAAATCCACAGTTTTATACACAGTATATATATCCAGCATATCAACTTCCCACTTAAAGCATTTTTTAAAAATTCATATATATGTGTGCTAGTTCCACCGGTTGCAAACCAACATGACTTTTAGTTTGAAAAGTCATATCCTTCAATATTTCAATTACTTCCTTTTGTTAAATTCTATTAATAAACTTTTTACGGGAGTATTTGTTTGCCAAAGACTTTTGTTTATATTAATAAACCCTTATGCCACGATAACTTAGACAATACTTTTTCATAATAAACAAACCACCAAACTTAATGAAGCCCGATAATATGTATCGTAAAAATAAGGTATGCAATTTATTTACGATATTATTTTCTCCCAGCCGGTATTAAGTAAGTTCCGCTAAACACAAAGTTTAATTATTTTTGCCATCGAGATTTATTTTTGGTTTTAATATCGTTGATGATATGTGATGAATATAAGCCGCTATACAACACTTTTAATTTTGCCGCTCCATATCTATCTCCGCTTTAATTAATTTAAAGTGTGTCGCCAATAATATTGTTCAATATATTAAAGCTCATGAGGTGCCGTCAAAAATACTTGGTTAATATATCCTCCATCAAAACATTTTTTCGCTTTAATAAACTTGCCGCTATATTAATATATTTGCCGATAATTATAAAGTCTTTCCATATTATATATGTGGTAATAAATATATCGGATTATTTATAAAGTCTTTCCATTAATAGTTTTCATTTGATTTTGATTTTTGCCTTCCAATAATGATATAGATACGAACCATGCTGACTGTAATCTTTTGCTTCATCGTGCGGATTTGCCAGGAAACTTCCAAACCAACACTCGACTCTAGGATATATTTTAGATACTTTCATTCTTTCTGTGATTTCATTTTAGATGCTTTCTGGTTTCAATTAATTTGACATCAATGACAATACTTGCATCAATCTCCCCCTTTGTCATTGATGGCAACCTTACAATCCTGATTGCTCCCCCTCAAACCACCACTCCCCTTGTCTCCAATTTTTCCCCCTTTGACATCAATGGCAAGGGATTTTCTGTTGTTTGTAACCTGCCCCTTTTTAATGTATGCTTCCTACAAAGCGCTTACTGAGAGGATGAGAGTGATATTACTCCCAATTTCTCCCTTAGGTACTCAAAAGTCTCTTTTGGAAGAGGTTTTGTAAAGATATCTGCTAACTATTCCTTTGTTGGAACATATTCCAACTTTACTTGCTGCTCAAGAACCTAGTCTCTTAAGAAATGAATTTTGATAGGGATGTGTTTTGTCCTGGAGTGCATCACTGGATTCCTTGACATACTGATTGCACTTGTATTATCACAATAGATAGAGATAGGATGATCATACTCAATCTTAACATCTTGCAAGGTTTGTTTCATCCATAAAACTTGCGTACAACATGCTGCTGCTGCAATGTACTCTGCCTCTGCAGTAGATAGAGATATTGAAGCCTGTTTTTTGCTCAACCACAATACAAGGTTGTTGCCAAGGAAAAAGGCTCCTCCACTGGTGCTTTTGCTATCATCCTTGTCACGCGCCCAATCAGCATCTATGTATGCTTTGAGAGTGAAATCATCACATTTTGGGTACCACAATCCAAAATTCATTGTACCCTTCAAATACTTGAAGATTCTTTTAACTGCCTGCACATGTGTTTCCTTTGGTGCTGCTTGATACCGTGTTGCTACACCAACAGCTTGCATTATATCTGGCCTGGTAGCTGTTACATATAAGAGACTTCCAATCATGGATCTATATTGAGTCTGACTCGCATCAAGGGATTCATCATTTTTACTAAGTTTGCAACCAGTGACCATAGGAGTACTGACAGGATGGCAATCCTCCATTCTGAATTTCTTCAACATATCCCTAACATACTTAGTCTGTGAGAGAAATATCCCTTCATCTGATTGTGAAATCTACAATCCCAAGAAGAAAGAAAGTTCTCCAAGCATAGACATCTCAAATTCTTTTTGCATGTTAGAAGCAAATTCTTCACACATTTGATTCTTACTACCACCAAAAATGATATCATCTACATAAACAACTACAATCAGCAAATGATTACCTTCACATCTGAAGTACAAATTACTGTCTGTTGCTCCTCTTTTAAACCCTTGTGTTTGAAGGTAGTTGTCTAATCTGGAGTACCATGCTCTAGGGGCTTGTTTGAGACCATAGAGTGCCTTCTTTAATCTGCATACATAATCTTCCTCTTCTGACAGGATAAATCCTTCGAGCTGTTCAATATACACTTCCTCTTCTAAATCGCCATTTAGAAAGGCTGATTTCACGTCCATTTGATAGACTTTGAAACCCTTATGACTTGCAAGAGCTAGAAACATTCTGATAGCTTCCAATCTGGCAACTGGGGCAAATGTTTCTTCAAAATCAACTCCCTCCACTTGTGCATAACCCTTACACACAAGCCTTGCCTTATTTCTTGTAATTTCGCCATCCTCATTCATTTTATTGCGAAAAACCCACTTGGTCCCAACAACATTTTTGTTTGAGGGTCTTGGAACAAGCTCCCATGTGTGATTTCTTTCAATTTGGTCCAACTCCTCATTCATTGCATTTACCCAATACTTGTCTTCACTAGCTTCATCAAAAATTTTTGGTTCTATCTTAGAAAGTAGATAGAAATGAGCATGTTCTGTGGTGATAGCCAGTCTCCTCCTTGTCTGAATGTTTATATCCAACTCTCCAATAACCAAGCCTTCTGGATGATTTTTCTGAACAAACTTTGATGGAGTTTTTGATGGTGTTTTTAAAGGTGTTTTTGATGGTGTTTTTGATGGAGTTTCAAAACTTTCTTGTTCCTCATTTTCACTTTCTTCTTTTAATTCTTTTTCATCACTTTGTTCCTTAGGATGATCTTCTATAGCTTTCTCAAATTGCTTTCCTTCATCTATCTTCACATTAGCACTTTCAACTATCTTGTGAAGTCTTTTATTGTAGCATTTATAAGCTTTGCTTTTGGTGGAATATCCAAGAAAGATTCCTTCATCTGACCGGGCATCAAACTTTCCCAAGTCCTCTTCTTCTCTTCTAATGTAGCAAGTGCTGCCAAAAATTCTAAAATAATCAACAGTTGCAGCCCTTCCTTTCCATAGTTCGTATGGTGTTTTGTCATTGTTTACCCTTATTTGTGCTCTATTCAATATGTACACTACTGTGTGAACTGCTTCTTTCCAAAAAGTGTCTACAATCTTTGATTCATTCAACATAGCTCTTGCCATTTCCTAAACTGTCCTATTCTTCCTTTCAACAACTCCATTTTGTTGTGGAGTTCTTGCTGCTGAAAGTTGTCTTCTTATTCCATGTTTTGTGCAGAAATCTTCAAACTCATTTGAAGTGAATTCCCCTCCTCGGTTTGAACTAAGACACTTAATTTTGACATCCATCTCATTTTCAACTAACTCTTTGAAGGCTTTAAATTTTGCAAGAGCTTTAGATTTTTCTTTTAGAAAGGCGACCCAAGTCATCCTGGAGTAATCATCTATGAGTAGCATAAAATACCTTTCCCCTTGCAAACTTTTTGTTCTGGTTGGTCCACATAAGTCTGTATGTATCAGCTCTAGAGGCTTTGAAGACAAGTATTCTTTGGATTTAAAACTTACTCGAGTTTGTTTCCCAAATTGGCATTGTTTGCAAATGACATTAGATGGTTTTGTAATTCTAGGCATATCCCTTACTGCTTCCTTTTTGCTGATCTTGACAAGATTGTCAAAGTTAAGGTGGCCTAGCCTTTTGTGCCATAGCCAGTTTTCATCCTTTTGAACAAAATTACATGTTTCTTCATTTATTTCATTTAGAATATATAAGTTATTTGCAGTTCTATGGGCATTTGCTATTAGAATATTAAAATAATGTTAATTTTAGTATTAATGCTCAATAGTGTATATTCTATTTAGTAAGATCTTCTACGATCTTCTCAGCAGTTTCTTATTAGAAACTTGCTATTCTTGTAAATACTCTTGTATTATTTATAAGCGTCTTGCTCATTCTATAAATTAATCAATTCTTTGAAATCCATTGCGTGTCTCGCACTGTTTTATGGTGTCAGAGCCTGGTTCCTTAAAAATTCGAAATTTTTTCAAAACAAAAAATTCAGTGTGAATTTTTTTAGTTCTATTGTTTTGAAAAAAAAAAAAATCGAAGGATTTTTTTCTGTTCGAATTTTTTTGGGAATTTTCTTCCACAAAATTGCGGATTTGTTTCAGCATGTTTTGGTCGGATTTTTTTGAAACCGCGGATTTTCAGTTCGCGCATTCTCCAGGCGCCTACATTTGTTGTGTTGGAAAATCGCGATTTTCATCCTTGGCCGCGCGACTTCGTCTCCTGTGCCTGTGCGTGTGGGTTTATTTGTGACCGCGATTTCCTTTGGCGGTCTGTCTATCTTTGTTCGTGCGATTTTTTCCATCCGTGCGCGACGTCTGATCCAACCTCTATAAATTTTTTGGGAATTCCATGGCTCCCACGACCCTCTGAATTTTTCGATTAAGGTGTTTACCTTCAGTTTCCCATCAAAAATAAATTTTTCTTGCAGATTCTTGGTGGTTTTTTCGAAACCTAATCTGGGTAGTTGTTCGATTTTTCTGGGTGCATCATTTTCCGTGCCTCGATTTTCGAGCCAGCGGATATGAATTTGGTTTTCAAATTCCTTCTGGGTTTCCTCTTAGCTTTCAAGCAATTGTCAGTTTTTTTCGAATCAGCCAGTACTTCTCTTAAAATTCGTGCCTGTTGCAATTGTACCTGTCTCTTCCTGTCATTTTTCGTGCCTTGGGAAACGTGCAAATGGCTTCTCTAACCAACCTAATGTTAGGAGGCAGTCAACGCTTTAATGGCAACAATTACAACATCTGGAAACAGCGTATGTTGACCATTTTTTAATATAGGCGTCTTGACCAGCTTGTTTTGGGAAAAGAGCTCAGTCCTGGTACACCTAGTGCAGATCAAGATAAGTTTGATGAATGCAATCGAGAGGCAGTTATGCTTCTCAAACTCTCCGTGACTGATGATCAGTTACCGCAGATTCCTTCCGGCAAGACAGCTTTAGACATCTGGAAGCATCTGAAGGAATTGCATGATACATCTGACAAGAGCCGAACATTCTTTCTGAAGAATCAGCTGTTCTCCATCATGATGGACGAACGCATGTCCTTACAGGAACACCTCACGCGGATTAAGGACATTCGAGATCAGCTCGAACCTATTGATCGGACTATGGAGGAAGAAGACATGGTAGTAATCACTCTAAAAAGTCTTCTGAAATCGTATGAACACTTCATTAAGACCCTCAATATTACTTCAACTAATGTTGACCTGAAGTTTTCAGAATTGTGCACCAAACTTCTGCAGCAGGATCGCTGGAAACAACAGTTTGGTAGTAGTACTACGTCAGCCTCCTCGGAAAATGCCTTTACAGCCAAATCCTTTCACAAGGATAAAGGCAAATTTCAGTCCTCTCCGCCTTTTCAACAGAAAGGCTCTTCTCAGACACAGGATGCTGCTAAGAAGAAGAATGTGTAGTGCAATTACTGTCACAAGTACAGCCACATGAAGAAAGATTGTCGTTAGAGGCTCGCTTCTGAACAAAAGAAGCAGGGAGGGTCACACCAGAAGGCGCATGTTGTTGAACATTCCGAGCAGAAGGAGTATGCCTTTTATGCCTTTATGGCTAAGAGGTCTTCAGATCATGCCAGGTCTTTGCTTGGTACATCGACTTTGGTGCGTCACGTCACTTTTCTCATCAACGTGACTGGTTTACAGACTTCTCATCTTTCAGTGATTCCGTTGTATTCGGCGGAGGTGAGGAGTATACAGTTGTTGGCAGAGGCACTGTTCAGATATAGTCTGGTAGTAGGAATCTCATCTTCCTGAATGTGTACTATGTTCCTGGTATGGAACTGAATCTTCTCTCTGTCAGTCAGATTATGAGGAATTCTCCTCAGCTAGATGTGGTGTTCAGTGCTCACAAGTGTTCCATCATTGATCGAGAGACTCGTCTTACTGTTGCTGTTGGTCTAGAGGATCATGGCCTATATAGGCTTCTTGACACCGGTGATTCTCCTGAAGTGGCTCTGGCAGCTCGTGTTTCCCCTCTCAGCACTTTGTGGCATCAGAGATATGGACATCTCAACATTTAGTATCTCTCTCAACTATCTCGAGAGGGACTTGTTTCAGGGTTACCTGATATTCAGACTCAGCATCTTGGAGTATGTGGCGCCTGTCAAGCTGGCAAACAGCATCGGACTTCATTCACACATGGAGAGTCTTGGCGCGCATCTAAGGTACTTCAATTACTTCATGCTGATATTTGTGGTCCTATGACTACATCTTCTATTACTGGTTGCAAATACTTTTTGCTTATTGTAGATGATTGTAGTAGAAAGATGTGGGTGTATTTTCCTAAACACAAATCAAATATACTTAGCATCTTTCAGAAGTTTAAGTCCTTAGTTGAAAAAGAGTCTAGATGTAGCATCATTACTCTTAGGACAGATAACGGGGGGGAAATTTGTTCTTCTGCATTCTCCAACTTCTGTGATACCCATGGCATCAAACGCCAGTTGACTACACCCTACACTCCTCAGCAAAACAGTGTTGTCGAGCGTCACAATCGTACGGTTGTTGAGATGGCTCATTCAATGTTACAACACAAGAGTGTTCCGAATAAGTATTGGGCTGAAGCAGTGTTTACTGTTGTCTATCTCCTTAACCGTTCACCTACTCAAGCTGTTAAGGGGAAGACTCCAGAAGAGGTTTGGTCTGGTCGGAAGCCTAAGATCAACCACCTGAAGGTTTTTGGCTTTGTTGCCTATGTTTGGATTCCAAATGCTAAGCGCTCCAAGTTGGATTCCAAAAGTCAGAAACTCATGATGACAGGATACAGTGATCACCATAAGGCCTACAGACTCAGATATAGACACTGAACGTCTTATCTTCAGTCGTGATGTTGTATTTGATGAAGACATAGGATTCTTTCAATCCCCTTCTTCTGAGCAGTGTTCTGAGGATCAGCCTCACAGTGTTCTTCTTCCATTCGGTTCGCCTAATGGGAGGGATGATGCAGAATCCATTTTCGATGATGCACTACCTAAGTTCCCTCCGGAGAATAATCCTCCTGCTGCTGCTCATGTTCCTGATCCTGAGCCTCTTCCAGCTCCTCCAGATGTTAGCACTTCTACTCTCCGGCCTAAATGGTGGGCCAAGACCATTGGCGATCTCAGGGATACTGAGCTCATTGAGGGTAGAACCTCCCGTAATAAGAGCAAACTGCAGCACACAGTCAATTTTGCTCTCATGGCTAACATACACAGTGTTTTTGAGCCTCAGACATATTTAGAGGCTAAAGGTATACCTGAGTGGGAACGGGCTATGGAAGCTGAGTTCCAGAGTCTTCAGAAGAATCACACTTGGGCCCTTTCTGATCTTCCTTCAGGGAAGAAGCCCATTAGCTGCAAATGGGTGTACAAAGTAAAATACAAAGCTGATGGAACCCTAGACAAGTATAAGGCTCGTCTTGTTGCTCGTGGGTTCTCATAGAAAGAAGGCATTGACTACGAGGAGACTTTTGCTCCTACAGCTAAAATGAGTACCATACGGCTCGTTCTTGCCTTGGCAGCCCAGTTCAGTTGGAAAGTCCATTAGATGGACGTCAAGAGTGCTTTTCTGAATGGTGACTTACAGGAAGAAGTCTACATGACGCAACCCCCAGGATTCAAGGTTGCTGGTCAAGAACAGAAGGTCTGTAGACTAGTCAAAACACTCTATGGTCTGAAACAAGCTCCTCGGGCTTGGTACATGAAAATTGATAAGTACCTGACAGATCATGGTTTTCAGCGGAGTCCATCTGATGTAAACCTGTAATATCAAGCATACTAGTAATGATGTTTTGTTTGTGGTTGTCTATGTGGATGACTTAATCATTACTGGCAGTTCGGCACATTTGATCATTGGGATCAAATAGGATTTGTGCTGCACCTTTGATATGACGAATTTGGGACTTCTACATTACTGCTTAGGAGTTGAAGTCTGGCAGACTGAGAACAGTATCTTTCTCTCTCAGTCCAAGTATGCCAGAAGTCTTGTGGATAGGTTCAGAATGTAGGATTGCAAACCTGCCTCTACTCCTATGGAACCCGGGCTCAAACTTTCAGCTCAGTCATCTTCACCAGTTGTGGATGAATCTTTGTTCAGGCAACTAGTAGGCAGCCTCATCTATCTTACTGCCACTAGACCTGACATCAGTTTTGCAGTGAGCTACATTTCACGCTTCATGACAGCTCCCAAGGTTGATCATTGGATAGCAGCGAAGCGTGTGCTGCGTTATGTGAGAGGCAAACCTGATTATGGACTTCTGTACAATCGGAGTTCTGATCCTACACTCAATGGTTACACAGATTCTGACTGGGCAAGTTCGGTTGATGACCGTAAATCTACAACAGGGTATGTGTTTAGTTTGGGATCTGGTGCTGTCACGTGGACTAGTAAGAAGCAGCAGGCAGTGGCTCTCTCCTCGACAGAAGCAGAGTATCGGGGAGCAGTTAAGGCATCTTGTGAGGCGGTTTGGCTTCGACAAATGCTTGCGGATATGCATGTCTCCCAGGAAGGTCCAACTCCCTTGTTCTGTGATAATCAGGGAGTGCTCAAACTCGCCAAGAATCCAGTCTTCCATGAAAGAACCATGCATGTGGAAACTCATTGTCACTATATTCGACAGCTGGTTGAAGACGGATCTATCTAGTTGCTGTATGTTCCTACCTCGGAGCAGCCAGCAGACATCTTCACCAAGCCCCTTGGTCCTGATAAATTTGTAAAATTCAGGGGGTCTATAGGTGTAGTTAATAGATTGAGCATTAAGGGAGGGTATTAGAATATTAAAATAATGTTAATTTTAGTATTAATGCTCAATAGTGTATATTCTATTTTAGTAAGATCTTCTACGATCTTCTCAGCAGTTTCTTATTAGAAACTTGCTATTCTTGTAAATACTCTTGTATTATTTATGAGCGTCTTGCTCATTCTGTAAATTAATCAATTCTTTGAAATCCATTGTGTGTCTCGCACTATTTTATTTGCAATGATTCTTCCATCCTTTTTAATCTCACATCCCTTAGACAAAAATGTCACACTATGTCCTTGATCACAAAGTTGGCTAACACTTAATAAATTTTCTTTTAAGCGTTTGACATATAGCACATTCTCAGTTTTAGTCTTTCCATAATCTAAACTAAGTGTTCCTTTACCTCTTATTTCTCTTTTTGTGTTATCACCAAACCTTACTGATCCTTCATCTGCTGGTTCAAAAGAGATGAATTTGTTTTTGTCCCGTCATGTGCCTTGAGCATCCGCTATCTACATACCATCTGTCCTTCTTGTTCTTTGCATGAAGAGCTATTTGAACAAATAAGGATTCTTTCTCTTCTTGCTGTTTTTTCTTCCAAGTCATTCTAGATGTTTCCTCCTTTTTGATAGGTACATCTCCCTTTCTTGGTAAGCTAGGGAAGATAGTTCGACAGAATCTAGCTATGTGTCCAAAATTGTGACACTTATAACATATTACATCATAATTCATTAGAGGAGAAAATGAATTATAGTTCTTTGGAGTGAAGTTAGAAATATTTCTAGTATGACTTCTACAATCAATTGCTTTATGACCAAACTTATAGCATGAAAAACAATGTCCTTTAAATGGATAATAATTATTAGTTACATGTGATTCCTTTATGTGAGATGTTTTCAACGTATTTGTGGGAGGATGAGATTTTTGAGCATCATTCTTCCTTCTTTTGTTTTCTACTGTCTTCCATGAATCATCCAAAGTTTTTGAACTAGTAGCATTTGCTGTTTGATCCTCTTCATGTCCTAGACTTGATTTAATGAACGTGGATCTTTGTGCCTTAAGAAGTCGATCCATTTTCTTGGTGTTGTCTTCAAATTTTTGAAGTTTCCCCAAGTCTTGTTTTAAAGAGACAATTTCTAATTCTAATTTGTTGCATCCTTCCTCTTTTCTTTTAAGCTGATCCCTTATTTCCTTCTCGTTCTTCTTTGCTTCCTCCAATTGTATTTTTAAGTCTTCAATGAGCTTGCTTGATTCTTGTAATTTTGTCTTATATTTTGAGACCCTTCCTTTTAGCTTTTTATTTTGTTTATATGCATAATGTAACTCTTTTTCAAGATCTACATCTTCTTCATCACATATAGCCTCTTGTCCTTCTTCCTTCTCATCTTCATCATCTTCAACTTTCATTGCCATAAAAAGAATCTCTTCTCCATCACTGCTGGACATATCTTCAGAACTTTCCTCCGATGAACTGGAACTTTGCTTAGAGTAGAGGCTTTTGTTACGTTTTGAGTAGTTCTTCTTGAAGTATTTCTTTCCTTTCTTCTTTGAATAGCTTTTCTTCTCCTCTTCACTACTATCACTTTCATTTTGAGGACACTTTGAAGCATAGTGCCCAACCTTGCCAAAATTGAAACATTTGAAAGGGAATTTGCCTTTGTATTTGCCTTTGCCCTTTTTGAACTTTCTCATGAAGTAAGCTTCAGCCTCATCTGATTCACTGCTTGTACTCTCTTTTGGTGTATGATTTTTGTTCTTGCCCTTCTTTGATGCTTTGAAAGATACCTCCTTTTGTGATGGTTTGTCTTCTCTCCTCATTTCATAGGCTGTGAGGATTCCAAACAATTCATCTTTTGTTAATGTTTTCAAATCCTTCATTTCTTCTATTGCTGATATCTTAGGATCAAATTTCATTGTCAATATTCTCAACAACTTTCGAACGAGAGGCGTGTCTTCAACTTCTTCTCCTAATGTTGTGATTGCATTTACGATTTCATCCACACGCAAAAAGTAGGTGGCGATATCTTCATCTTCTTTCATTTTAAGGCTTCCAAATTTCATTCTAAGTGATTGAATCTTGGCCTCTCTTACCTTTTCATCCCCTTCATAGATACTTTTCAGTTTGTTCCATATCTCTTCTCCTGATTTGCAATGCATGACTTTTGTAAATTCAGAATCCGCCAGGCTGCATAGGACAGCATGTTCTGCTTTGGCATTATTCTCACTTTTCCTCTTTCCTGCTGCATCGGTCGGAGGAGTTGATGGAGGTGTGTATCCATCTACCACGGATTGCCAAACATCATAACCAAGTGCGTTCAGATAGGCTTTCATCTTCATACTCCAAAATGCATAATTTGTCCCATCGAAAATTGCATTTCTAACTGCATAGTTATCTACCATTGTGCTCTTTTGAGGATTTACCTTCAAGCTATAAGGCTATCTCCGAAGGAACCGGCTCTGATACCAATTGGAGAGCACACAGTTATACTGAGAGGGGGGGGCGAATCAGTATAATGAAACTTTTCAATTCAGTATTTTATGATAGAATCAATCACCAAAAAAAAATTTTTGCATATGAACACAATAACACAAAGATTTAAGTGGAAACCCAATGCGGGAGAAAACCACTAAAAATGAATGCTATATATTTATGTTTCTTCTTTTACAATTTTGTGAGCACCAACCCACTAGAAGCACCAACTCCCTAACTCTATTTTGTGAGCACCAACCCCCGAACTCTGTTTTGTGAGCACCAACCCATTGGAAGCACCAACTCTCTCTGCTGAAATTGTGAGCACCAACTCACTCTTCACAAATCTAATTTTTCGTCTTGAACATGTTGCTGTAACAATGGATGATGGACAATGGTAACACTCTTTAAATCTGCATACACATCTTCACACAAATATGTCACAATTTCTTTCTTAAATCTGCTGTAAGCTGATCATAAATCTGCCTTACTCTTCATTTCAATTCTGCATGTGCTATGTTTATATATCTGCTATTATATTCTAAACTCATACTCTTTTAGGACTGATTGTTCATGTTTCTCTTTGCACACCTCTTACTTCACCTACGTGAGGTATACATTCAAACATCCACAGTTTTATACACAGTAAATATATCTATTGTCCTCATTTTTGTTTCCAAAAATGAAGGACCACTACGGTGAAATTTTTATGAAAAAATGAAAAAATTTACTCTATGGCATGCTTCCCGAGGCAGAATTTCGACTAATCCTTGGACTGGCTTAATCCTCAATTCATTCTCAAACTACGTTTCGAATTTCGTCCAATTCTGGGTTCGTTTGCTATGCCTTTCCTTCAATTTCGGGTTTTAAAACCCAGACTGCAGGTGGAGAATTTTCTTCAAACTGCAAGTTTTAATGATATTCATTATGATGGTCTTTGTAGGGGAATTTTTGATCAATTACATGTGCACTTTTATTTTAAATATGTCACTTGTAATTTATTTTAAGTTTCCCCTTTAATGTTTTTATCTTTTTATTGTTTTTTGGTCATTTTTAGTTAAAATAGGGATTTTTTGGCTCAACTGCAAGTAAACTTGCAGTTTGTTCAAAAAACCCCTACTTTAATGGTTTTCACATGTAATAGGGATTTTAAATCCCAATTACATATGTGCAAGTGTTTCTAGCTTGTTGTAGGGATTTTATTTCCCTTTTACAAGTATTTTAAACTTGCAGTTTGCTCCAAAAAACCCGATTTTGCCTTGCAAATGCATTTTTGACAATTTTAAACTTGTCATTTGTCCAAAAAAAACCCGATTTTTGGCATGTAAATGAAAAAAGTGAAAATAAAACTTGTTATTTTCTCTCTAAAACCCGATTTGCTTCATTTTGGGCAATTCGAACTTGTCATGTGTCTCTCAAAACCCGATTTGCATGAAAAATCGATTTGTTGAAGATTTCAAAGCAATTTTTTGTGGAGGAAAGGCGTTTTTGCTTCTACCCTATTTTCATGCAATCATCAACATCTTTCATGCCAAATGGAGGTTATATTGACTGGTTTTTGGAGCTAAATCAGCAAAAATGTGGTTCTTTTAACCCACATTTTGGGCACTTTTTACTTCATAAATTTGTAGTCTCCTTAAGCGTTTTGCCTTTCTCTACCTAGGCGTGGAGGGTGAGAGGATTTTCGCACCATTTGATGATGCCGTTGGAGTTTATAATGGTGGCCACGTGATTCCCTTTGGCCACGTTTTCAACCTTTAGCAGCGTTTTCAATCATTTGGCATCATTGCTTCTTCTTCTACCTTAGGCGTTTTGCTCTAATAAACTTGGATGCACACTCTCATTGGCATTTTGGTCCTCCAAGTTTAAGATTGCTGCTATATTTGGGGCATTTTTTACAAAAAGCGTGATAAGGGTTTGACATTCCGGATTGCTCCTTTTCACCAGTTTTGCTTCTTCATTTCAAGAATTGTTGCATTATTGGAGAAGCATTTTGCATTTTTAAGAAAGGTATGTTCTCTTTCCTTTCTTCCTTTCATTTTATTATTTTCTTGTTTTCTTTATTTTTCGTTATTAGTTGCATTTTTGGCATGTGATGATCTTCCCCAAAAAATTTGGTTTTTGTGAAAGAAATCTTCCCCTTGAAATCAATTGTTGAATTGCATTGTTCTTATCAAAATTCCCTCTTAATTTGTATTCGGGATTTTTAATCTCGATTACAAGTTCGCTGGAAATTCTTGTTCTTCCCCTACAGTTAAGGAACTTAATCATTTTTGGTTAAAATTCCAAGTTGGAAATTGTGAAATACCCCTCCTTTGCAAATTCGGGTTTTAAAAACCGGATTACATGTTGAAGAGTTCTTCCCATTTTCATAAAAATAACTTTCCCGGATATTCCCGTTTCTATCCATTCACGTTCCCCATATCCGTACTTTCCATTTCCATCATTTCCCGCAAATCAAAATCTCATTTTCCGTCCATTTCTCCATTTTCGAATTTACAAGTGTACTTGTATTCGGGTTTTAAAACCTCGATTGCATGTATGTCCTTTACAACTTGTATACTTGCGAAAATTCTCCCAAGATCCGAAATTGGTCAAAGTCAAGATTTTCCCATTTCTACATATCTCCCCTCTTCCTCTCACAAAATTGTGAAATTCAGAAATCAAAGATTTACCCATTTGAAGAAGGAAGAATGATATTTGCAGCTGACTATGATGTTGCCTTAACTCTTTTAAGTCTTCATCACAGCATTTCAGGTTCACAATCAATGTCAGATTTGCCGGCATCTCCAACTCCAAAGAAAATGAAATACAAATATGACAAATACCAGAATGAGGTTGCACCTTCCCAAGTTTCTTCTCCTTTGGATCGCATCAGGGACACGGAAATAGGGCATGTTGATACGGCAGAATTCATCAACAGGGTAGAAGATCCACAGGATAACAACTTGCAGCGGCTGTTGGACAGCCATATCCATCATGCATCTTCCTTCCCAATGGCTGCCCTAGAACCTGGGTTCGTTCTTGCATGCGCCCATCATTTTGACAAAGAGTCAAGAGTCATTAAAAATGATGATGGTGAAGCTATAATTCGTCTTGATGCGGATACAATCGAGAAGGTCTTCAAAATACCTCCTGCACCTGTTTATATGGAAATCACCAAAGAAAGTGCAGCAGAGTATTATGTGAAAAGGGAAAAAGATTGCAAGCAACACATCAATAGGTGGATCCAAGAGCCACGTCCTTCCTTCTCAAGATGGGCAAAGTTGTACCGTTGTGATTTCAAGTGGGAGATAGGAGACACCATCACTCTTCTCAGCAGGATGTTGGGCCTTGAGCACTCCAATGTCTTTGAGCCATGGATATATCAATTCATTATGTTCATATGGCAGTCGCATCACATTTCATGGGGTGAAATCATCAGTGATGCTTTGCGCGAACAACTTGCAGCACTTCCTACCACTATGACCTTCTTCATGAATTCTTATTTGGTATATTTAGCAGCGTCACTTAGACACTTTCCAGGTCTTTCTACCAAGGGTGATTGCTCGCTTATACCAGTTTGGGAATATTATGACCAGTTGCCATTGAAACCTAGCAGACTGCATTTCAGAAGAGTCCAAGATGCATTCTTTGGATATTTCATGTGTCAGTTTGACGTGGATCTCAGAAACAAAAGAGTATCAGATGAGGCATCGGTCAAGGTGTCTGAGTATGGGTGTTTGTTCCTACAATTTGCCAACTTCGCCTATATGAGGATTGGATGCTATGATGGTTAGCCATACATGCTTCCAAGATACCCAACCGATAAGATAATTCTTATGGAGTTGGGAAGACAGATCATGGTTGTTCATACTTTTCAGTCTGCTAGACACAAGGTTGGAATGGGGATCTCTAGTACAAACCCATTGAAAATTGGTCGATACTCCCTTGTCACATCTGTGAAGGCTAAGGCCATGGAGGCTGAATTGCAGGAAATCAAGCTTAAGAGGTTCAAACCTAGAGCTGATTTTGATTATAGAGGTATGAAGGAGAAGATCAAGAAATCCTTTGTGCATGTTCATCGCATTGAAGACATCTGGGTAGATCTCCGCACGGAAGCCGAAGTTCTGAAGATGGATTACTGCAAGCTCACTGTTGAGCAAATTGTTGACTTGAACTTGGCGGATATCCCACAAGGGATGATCGACGACGGGCATATACTTGATCCTGAATACACTTCACGAAGGGTTGAGGAAGCTCCACTTCCTTTGATCCAATGGTCACACAAGGAGTGCGTCTCCATCCTTGACAGATTTCAGCCTATCTTGGCCAACACTAACGCATGGCTGAAAAGTAATGCTGTTAGACTTATCAAAATCAAGGTTGGTAAAGAAGATGATTCTACAGGGCCTCTTGGACAGAAGTCTGAGATTCAGATTGATAACAAGGAGGGTGCTTCATCTTCAGGCACAAGGATCAAGTTACGACTTAGTCGTGCAGTAGTGCTTCCTCCTGAGGAGATGACTACTTGTGGAAAGGAGAAATCACGGTTCCATGTTCGGGTGATCGATCTGGATAATCCAGAAGAGGGGCAGCAATCTGACGATGCGCCTAAGTCTCCAGTTTCAGACTCGCCTCACGAGGTCATTCCTCCAGTTTCCATTGAGACGCCTCTTTCTCCTCCTGATTTGCTCGTAGATGAGTCTCCTCACAATGCAATTCCCATTTCAGCATACGAGCCTTCTCCTGATCGACAATGAGAAAGTGTGTTGAAAGTTCTTGAAGATAATCCCACTTGCATTCAGTTATCAGAAATTGATACTTCCACTTCTGGTTTTGAAGAATTCATGAGGCAATCTTCATGTCCATTGGTAACTGAGCAAACCGTGGTCACCATTCAAACAGATATTCCTCCCAGGGTGACCACGGTAATTCAAACAGAAACTGCTTCTCCTTTGCCTACGGCTGCTACTGGAAGTGAGTTGATGACTTTGCCTCCATGGCTTAGTTCTTTCACCCCGAAAAGGAAAAAGCAAGAGATCTCACCTGATGCCTTTGACTACCAGCAACTCAAACAGTCCAGATCCAAAGTTGCTAAGAAGGCAAAAACTATCTCTAGGGTAACTGTTGATAGCAACAAGATGAAAGTAGCTGAAATTGTGGAACCTATTGCAGATAAACCACTTGATGAAATGTCAGCTGTTGATTATAAGGTTACAAGGGTAGAATTGGGCAAGCAAACACATGAGGTCATTAAACATGATGCTTAGTTTTCTGTTGCTTCACTAGTGCAAAGGTGTGACAATCTTCTTGCAAAGAAAGACAAGCTAGAAGAAGAAAACCGACAGCTCATGGCAGCCATTCATAAAATCACAAAACCTACTGCTGAAAGGAGTAATTCCATAGGTTCTTCTGGTTCCCAAGAATCGATTCGTGGAGTGGAAAGGGCTGCTCAGAAAGTACAAGCACTGAATTCCTGGGTTGATCAGCTTCATGATCAATGTGTACAAGTGGTAAAAGACATTTTTCAAATAATGTCTAAGTTGGAAACCATTGAAGAGAAACTGGATCAGACTTCTGACACTTTCAAAAAGAATCTGGAAAGTGTTGAGAAAAGTCTGGCAATCTGGCGTACCATGCCCCAACAATAGCTGAGTATTTTGCAGGAGCACGCCATCATCTCTTCTAGGGTCATGTACTTGGAATTTGAAGAACTCATGGAAAACAAGACCCTTGTTCTTAAATCCCTCATTGAGGAGATCAGTGATGCAAGGAGATTCCGGGATGAAGTCTATCGAGGTATTGTCTCACATTGTGAAAGGGCCTCTTGCAATATAGTAAGTCAGGATGGAGAGCTGATTCCAGAAGAAGAGGTTCTTGCTGATTTACAGATGAGGATTCATAATGAATGGAGGAGCAAACAATTCTCAGCAACTTCAATTCAAACATTGATGAAACACCAAGCCTTTTTGCATGAGATCCAATCTATCCTGGATAAAGACAATTCCGCGCTCCTTCGCTGTCACGACACTATTGTGAAGACTATGGTTGTTGCTAAGAACACCCATGAACCGAATCCCGAGGAACTACAAGCAAGCATCCGGAAATTTCAAGGATTCGTGTCTTCACAAAATGCAACTTAAATGTTTTTCAACACTTAGTTGAATTTTCCCTCTTTTGTAATCTTTAGTTGTAATTTTGTTTTGACAAGTTACATGTAAAAGTAATTTTTGTAAAATGCAAGTTACACATTACTTGCACTTTTGTAATTACATGTAAGGCAACTACAAGTTGTGTCCGATTAGGACTGTAGTTGGAATAAATCTTAGTTAGTTAGAGTAACTCTTAATTAGTTAATGAAGTCTCAGTTATCTATTGAATGAGTCTTGGTGGTTGAGAGAATCTCTCTAGTTAGTTAGGATCCTCCCACCTTTTTCTCAAGGCTCCTCTTCTATAAATACTTGAGAGGTCTATTGTAATATTTATCTTTTGGAAAGCAAGCAAAAACTCTGCCAAATTTACAGCAAGAAGTCTTTGAGCTTATGTATGTGAATTGAAGGTTTTGAAGAATAAGAAAGAAGGATTACTCAAGTTTTGAGTCTTTGAGCTACATGTTTGAGTTTGAATCTTTTTATTTCTTCTATGCAAAGTGTTTCTAAAGGAGCTTAGTCCAATCTGATTTGAAGTCTTTGAGCTGCAAGTAGAGAAGATTAATTAAAATAGGAAAATCTCTAGAAGGAGCAGCAAGTCTTTGAGCTTGCGTCTATTCTTGAGGAAAAATTACTGTTTGATAAGAAATAGCAACAAGTCTTTGAGCTTGCATTAGTTCTTGTCTTTGTGGTAAAAGAATAGATTATTCCAATCTTTGAGCTGTTATCTTTTATTCATTGTAAAAATTTAGTATAGCAAAGGGTAGATAGGACTTCCAATAGTCAAGTCTTTGAGCTTGATATTGTTGTCCCGTCCCGAAGGAAGTGACGGAAGTCTTTGCGCTTTCAGAAAACTTCATTTCCTTTCTCTCATTTCACTTGAAAGTAGTTACTGCTGTTCATTTTCAATCGCTATCCTTTTCTGTGAAGAGAAAAGGATATTGTCTTTCTTGAAGAAAGAAGGAAGACTGCTGTCCCATCCTGTTTTTTATTTCAGTTTTAATTAGATAGGGGGAGCCTTCCCTTAATTAGGAGAGTTTTTACTCGTGTGCTGTGGTTGAAACCACAATTTTGTATATTTCCCCCAAGTGTACAAAATTTTCAACCAGCAATATCCAGCATATCAACTTCCCACTCAAAGCATTTTTTAAAAATTCATATATATATGTGCTAATTCCACCGGTTACAAACCAACATGACTTTTAGTTTAAAAAGTCATATCCTTCAATATTTCAATAACTTCTCTTTGTTAAATTCTATTAATAAACTTTTTACAAGAGTATTTGTTTGCTAAAGACTTTTGTTTATATTAATAAACTCTTATCCCACGATACCTTAGACAATACTTTTTCATAATAAGCAAACCACCGAACTTAATGAAGCCCGATAATATGTATCGTAAAAATAAGGTATGCAATTTATTTACGATATTATTTTCTCCCAGCCGGTATTAAGTTCGTTCCGCTAAACACAAAGTTTAATATTTTTTGCCATCGAGATTATTTTTGGTTTTAATACCGTTGATAATATGTGATGAATATAAGCCGCTACACAACACTTTTAATTTTGCCGCTCCATATCTATCTCTGCTTAAATTAATTTAAAGTGTGTCGTCGATAATATTGTTCAATATATTAAAGCTCATGAGGTGCAGTCAAAAATACTTGGTTAATATATCCACCATCAAAACATTTTTTCGCTTTAATAAACTTGCCGCTATATTAATATATTTGTCGATAGTTATAAAGTATTTCCATATTATATATCGGGTAATAAATATAACGGATTATTTATAAAGTCTTTCCATTAATCGTTTTCATTTGATTTTTATTTTTGCCTTCCCATAATGATATAGATACGAACCATGCTGACTATATTCTTCTGCTTCATCGTGTGGATTTGCCAGGAAACTTCCAAACCAACACCCGACTCTAGGATATATTTTAGATACTTTCATTCTTTTTGTGATGTCATTTTAGATGCTTTCTGCTTTCAATTAATTTGACATCAATGACAATACTTGCATCATATGCTGCTTATAAAAACTACAAGGTTTATAAAATGGATGTTAAATGTGCATTCTTGAATAGGGATCTTAATGAGGAATTTTATATTGAGTAACCTAATGGTTTTTCACTATCAGATGATACAGATATGGTTTGTAGGTTAAGGAAAGCTTTATATGGACTGAAACAAGCACCTAGAGCTTGGTATGCAAGGTTGGATAAATATCTTTTGAAACTTGGTTTTACTAAGGGCAGTGCTGACAGTAATTTATATTATGAAATCACTGATGATGATATACTAATTATCGAAGTATTTGTTGATGACATTATTTTTGGAGGTGAAGATAAATTATGCATAGAATTTTCTAAGAATATGGAGAAATAATTTGAGATGTCTATGATTGGTGAGATGAAATTTTTCTTAGGTTTGCAAATTACTCAGACTAACAAAGGCATTTTTATCTGTCAAACTAAATATGCTAAGGAATTGTGAAGAAATTTGGTATGGGAGATTCTAAACCGGTAAGTACACCTATGGTTACAAGTGAGAAATTGACAAGAAAAGATGTTTCTGCACCGGTAAATCCTACAAGATACAAATCTATGATTGGAGGTCTACTTTATTTAACTCAGACTAGGCCTGACATTATGAATGTTGTTTGTATTGTTTCAAGATTTCAGAGTGATCCTAGAGACAATCATGAGATAGCGGTGAAAAGGATTTTTAGATACTTGCAAGGTACATCAAAATATGGCTTATGGTACCCTAAGGATGATAACTTTACTTTATGTGCATATACAAATGTTGATTGGGCTGGAGATGATGATGACCAGAAAAGTACTTCCGGTGGAGCTTTCTTTCTTGGAAAGAAGTTGATTTCATGGATCAGCAAGAAACAGTCATGTACTTCTTTATCTATTGTTGAAGCTAAGTATGTTGCTACTGCTACGAACTATACACAAGTTTTATAGATGAAGCAAATGTTGAAGGATATAAAGGTGGATTGTGATGCACCGATAGTTATTCACTTTGATAACTCTGCTGCTATTAATATATCAAAGAATCCGGTATTTCATTCTAACACAAAGCACATATCTATCAAGTATAACTTTTTGAAGGAGAAGGTGGAAGCAAATGAAGTTAGACTGGTTTATGTGAACACTAAAGAACAGATTGCAAATATTTTCACTAAACCTTTATCCAAGGAATCATTTGAGTACCTGAGAGACAGATTGGGGGTTTCTGCCCCTCTGGTAGAGACTTGATTGATGAGGTTTGGCATCAGCCTGCATGCATTATCAGAGATACTATTCATTTCGGCACTGATGTGGGATGATTACTACTCATGTTTTTGCTTTGATATTTCTGTCAAATTTCTGGCATTGATGTCAAAGGGGGAGAGATAGTGATGTGAAAAAGTAAAAAATGTCAAAGGGAGAAATATTATTCACAGGGGGAGATATGTTGATATTCAGAGCTATATGCAGGTGATTGATTGGCTGTCTTCCACAAGGGGAGACTTGTTTGGCATTTCTTGGTACTTAGATGTTTTTCACATCTAGTGTTGCCATCAATGCCAAAGGAGGGGATTGTTGGCCATTTGGTGGAATTGATTATGTGTTGCATTGATGTTTTGCCATTGATGTCAACACTAGCTGTTTGGATGCTTTACCGGCACCCATCTGATCCTGGTAGGATGAGTGATTTCTGGTTAACTTGGATCCGGCATGATCAGGTAGACTCCGGTATAATCTAGTGATGGAATTAGCTTGTTCATGATACTTATACTCATATTTGGTCAATTGGTTTTGGTTTGGTGATTGGATGCTATCCTGCTTACTTAGAAGATTGGTTTCTGGTTCCGGCGAGGGTTTCACCGGCAGAGCTTTTGGTGGAGATCTTTGATGAATTGCATAAGTGGTGTTGATGCAGCTTCTGATAGAGTTTCAGGATGCTGTTGATGATCAGGTTCGAGACTTAGCATTTGGAGATCACTGTTGAAGCGTGTGGACCTATAGTTAGTCCTAGTTGATCTAGGTTATGGACCGGCATTAATGTAACATGTGGATAGGACCTATTGTTGTATTTTTGGGATGTCTTATGTGTTGATATTACTTGTTTGGTCTAAGGCCGACATGGTTTGTAATTATTAAAATTGGTTTATTGTTTGGTGGCCGACTTGATTGTTTATGGTCATGGGTTTGTATAAATAAGATGTAAGATCTCATTGTAGATCATCATGGTTAATGTAAGAGGTCATGGTCAAGGAATGTAATGTGCGAATAATGTAATATCATTCAGGCAGAGGAGTTGGTCGATCATTGGAGATCGAATTGGGCTTATGTAAGAGGATTTAGTCCTCCGGTATTGAGCTTAACTGGAACTGTACTCAGGCATAGGAGATGCTATCTTTTGCAGTTCAACACTTCTCCGGATTGTAGTTTGGATTTATATGTAGTCAATGAGGCTTCTTTAGTGATGAGAAGTGTGCTGTAGGATGTTGGCCTTCCTGCAAGTACAGGCCCCTTCATTGTAAATTCACATACTTATTGTAGAAGTATTATCTGACTGTGGGTAGGCTTCCCACCGTGGTTTTTCCCTTTACCGGGTTTTCTACATACAAATCTTGGTGTCATGTGGATGGTATTTATTTTGTGATTATTGTTTATGCTTTAATTGGATTAACTGCTATTCCGGTATTATTGTTTTGGGTTCCGATATTAAAGTTTTAATTGCTAATGTTTCTAGTAATCTGTGACAACTGATTCACGCCCCCCCCCAATTGTCTTTCGGTTATCTGAATTGTCTAACATAAAGTCCATTAAACATAAGAAAAAAGTGCCCTATGAAGGCATCACTTAACTTGCCACTGAAACTAAACATGTTCATCACAATGAAAATAGTTTATTTGCAATTAGATTGAACCAATTCAGTCAACCTGTTGCAGGTATATAACAAAGGAATAATGCATGAGTAGCCCAATTTTAAGTTTTCCGCAAGTTCAAAACTTGTTTAGCTACATAAATTGTGCCCTGTGCAATAATATAATTACAACCACAAGATACAAAACATATGGGAATGTTGAATCTAGGTTGACTTCTCATTATTGGTGTTGGGTCTCAAATCAACAGATTGGATAGGTTCTAAGGAAATGCCAACTCCTATGGTTAAACCCTCCAATAGACTTGGCCAACATATAGAGCAAACTGATTCAAATTTTACTCTCTCACTTCAGGCTCTGCAGGACCTAGGCGGGTATACCTATTCACTGAATGTCTCCAATAACCAGTGCTTTTTATAGCAGATTTATTATCCTAATCTGACATCTCCTGATCTTGAAATGGCATAAGTTCCTTGAATGGAGATATAGCAGATGAGTTCAAGATTGTTGTTGTAATAATTATTTGTTTTATGTTTCTTAATTACTTCTATTGCTGTTAAAATAACCAATGATGAATAAATAGATGAGTGTAATCTGTAATTAGCCAATGCCTTCTTCGCTGTTAGGGCTACAGAGTCATTGCACTTTTCTTCAGGACTTATGGTGCGAACCTGTGAGACAGTTTTTAATTCATCCCTTTATGAACCTGTCAGTTATTATTTCTTTTGAAACCAAATAAATGCTTATATCATATGTTGATTGAGTGAATTTAACCCTACCCTTAAGGGACCAGTCAATTAAGCTCTGCAAGGAACAATTACAATCCGCAAGCAAAACTTTTGTTTCAATATTATGATACAAAGCATGGATTTGATCTCAAGAACATGAATAACCTTATCCTAGCAGACAATATCACAGACGATTGCCAAAAGAAAATGAAATGATCCGTAACACATGCAAAGAAATAATTTATCAGAATTTGTATTCCATTATGGTTCGTATATAGAAGACTTACTGGCTGTTAAACATCGCTATCTTGACCTTAATTCCTCCGTTACATTACAAAAGTCATTCTCATATATATATGAGGATGAAGGCTTTTCATGAAGAGACACGACTTTTCGAAACACTAATCGTTAGTTTGAGTGTTTCTAACAAACTTAAGCAAAAAGAGATTTAGAAGTCCTAAATGATGAATGTAGTCATCGTACTTGAAGGTTTTGATTCGAGCACTCTGTTTCTTCAATTCATCTCCCTGTGACAGATACTTGAATATCATCTGGTTGACAGTAGGGGCCATATCCTTACTTCGATCTATTTCTGACAAGGCCCAATCCTTGACGCTAATGAGCTCTTTTCGCAAATCTTCCAGGGATATCACTTCTCCTTCTTTGTAAACAGAGGGCATTCCAACAGGTTTCTCATCATCCAATTTCTTCAGATCTCTTCTCAGCGTATCTTCAAGTTTAACATGATTCTCCATATACGCAATCCCCTCAGTTTTTTCCTCTGGTGTCATGGCATCTACACTATTCAGTACTTCATGCAGTCGTGCTTTTAATCTCTCATGCTCTGTTAACGCCTTTAGTGTTCCACTATATACTTTCCAATATGGTTCAACCTGTAAGAGCATGGTGTTAAACCGATGTCCTATGATATCGTTGACCAGTTTGTCCATCCTTTGTTGGATACCTTCTGCGCGTTTATTGGCCTTTTCTGCTTGATATTTCCAGTACAAAGCATCAGAGACATCGTCCAAGCTACGTCCCGTGGGGTATGAGGTGTACTCGCTTATAGGACTCCCTGTCTCTAGTTGCAATATTTTTGCTTGCAACTTTTGATTCTCCTCTTTAGATTTTTCATACAACCCCTTGTATGTGACGTTCTCTCTGACCAAAAATTCTGTTTGGTCCAGGTTCAATCTAGCAACATCCAGGTTTAGTTTAGCAGTGACCCTAGGGTCAGTTTTTCCAACCTGATGAACCATGAGGTGTCCAAAGGTTTCTTCAATGTCTACAATGATAGGCCTCTTCCCCTTTGGATATAATGCCCATTGTAGGAGAGCTTTCTTGTCAGGATCATATCCAGAGCCTAGGAATAATTTGTCTATCTCGTGAGGCAACACCTGTTGATTCAAGTCTTGTTTTTTCAGGTACCCGTCGAATAAAAGTGTTGAGTTTATATCCCAACCAGAAAAGATGATTACACCGGCCTCTTTTAGTAATTTCCTCCCTTTCTCAGGAGTCATATCTTTCATGAGGACATCAATCTCATCCTGCAATTTCTTCATCTGTTCCTCCTCTGGTCTTCCAGCCATGCTTCGTTTTACATGAGCTCCTTTGTATTGGTATAAAAATGAGAGGAATTCCCTAGAGGAGGCGAATCCATCATCAGCAACAAAATCTTCATGCTCAGTCATCCTTATATCGACGACATCCTTGATATTAATTTCACCAGTGTCCATATTCATCTCTGCTTCGAAACCAGGAGGATAATCTTCTCTAGGAGAATCAGCAGGGATACTACTAGTGGTCGATTTTGGTGACATGTGAGCTAGGGGCTGACTATCCTTCTCAGTATTAATGAAATGAAGGAATTGCGAGGGCACTCTATGCATGATCTCTGCTTCATGTTGAAGCAGCCTTTTAGCCACTTCCAAAGGATCTTGGAGATTTCCAATTAGATCTCCATCTATCATTCCCCTTGCCCTTTTCCATTTGTAGGCCTCCCAAACTAACTCACTCTTTTCTCTCAAAGCTTTGGCCTCTTCTCTTTCAAGATTCTTAATCAGGTCATCTGGCATTCTGGCCACATGTATTCCAGCTTTGAGTTTTTGTGATGCTCTGGCAGCTCTTATATATCCTTCAGGATCGAAGTTCTCTCTAGGCTCACCCAGAGTCATGCCATAGTAGTCTAACTTGTTCTGCAGTAAATGATAACTTTTTGAACTTTTAACAATGAAATCAGAGAAAACCAATAAACCTGGAACGATGGATTGTTTACCGAAATCTGTTAAGTGTTTAGCACTGACAATAGACAATTGTCTTATGATCTCCAGGCTAGCCACCCTATTTGGCACTGTAATTGGAAGCATGTGGGATTTCCCTTCATATCCAAATATCCTGATTTCTGTGTGATTATCATGGCAATACCAATCACCCCAATTATGATCAATCTGTGACTCTGGAGAGAAGTCCTTTGGTCTGAGGAATCTCTTGATTTCAAGGGACAAAGTATAATCCCTGTGTTGCCCAAAAGCTGCACTAAGGGGTTTCACAAAATATTCTTGAAAGTGCCAGTACTAGTTGTTCATGAACCTCTGGTCCCATGCAGAAACCCATAACTGAACTGGTTTCTTCAGACCATTCTTGTCGTAAGATCTAATGCAGAAATCATCTGACCAGAAGTTAATCTCTTGTCCACAATAAAGAATGATATGCATTAACAAGGAGTATTTGAAAAATGAATATTCACAAGGTCCCCTTTCAATTTTTCCAACCCATGATTTAAGGCATCTGCAACATAAGTGGCAAAATCAAATGACCTAGGGTCTTTTGACTGTAAGTCAGCACACAGAACCATAACCCCAATATCCATGAGTGGATGAGCCTCTAGGCCTAGTACTTGGGCTGCAGCATAATATGTATATTTGAAATATGGATGGAAGTGGTTGACATCAAACGGCACCTTGTCATCTTTGCTGAACGGAACAAATGACCCACCCACTTTTGGCCTGTGAATAGGTAGTCTCCAAGTCCTGTAGATGTTTTCCAAACTAAAGAATTCTTGTGAAAGTTTCTTCATATCGATACTCTCCTCCACCTCCCAGTCTAAATCAAACACCATATCAATAGTTTGTTTATTAATCACCACTAATGGATTCCCTCTGTAATCACATATGGTTTTGGTCCTCGGGTTATAACAATCTACCAGAGCTTTCATTAATTCTACATCTACAAACACGTTCGGGACTACCAATTTGCCTAAGTTCTTCTTCCATAGATTACTTATGGGTTCAGGAGCATCCCTTCTTTTGTAACTAAATAAGAATAACTCATGTCCTCTGATTTCAGTCCAAATGTCTCCTAGATTTTCAAATCTATCCTCCAATCCTTCTTCTTCACTTTTGATCTTTTTGGACCTTACACTAGATGAGGGACACTGGTCTAACAAATCCTGAGTCAGAGCTCTCCCTTCCTTCTTTTGTCTTTTGGGCTTCTCTTCAGGGTTTAGCTCTTTTCCTTTCCTACTCTTTTTAGAAGAAGAAGATGAAGGTTCCATGATTACAGCAAATACGAGAGACAACACTTACTTGGAGAAATGCCCAGCTCTTCTGATTGTCGTTCGCAAGTTTCCGCAAGTTCTTCGCAATTTTCAGTCTTTTAGCATTGATCTGGTTCTTATGAAAATTCAATCAGTTCAACTGTAATCGTATGGGCAACTTGTGCACAGTTAATGTTCTGCGTCTACAACGGCTACTCAAGTGTTTAAACTTGATTGCAGATGTGACATTCCTCACTTGGGCCTTTAACTCTTTCGCGGGAAGTACAGTTCGATCAAAGTGATCATATTTCAAGTTATCGATGAAACCCTTGTCTTCGGCCGAGTGTTTAAATCTTTCATCGAAAGCCCATTCTCTTCGATACTATTCTTTCGATGAGTAGCCCATGTCGAGAAGCCACTTTCAAGACTCATCGAAATCATTCTCTCATCGATAGACCTCTTTTTCGATAAGTCACTCGCACGTTTCATCGAAATCATTCTTTCGATGAGTTCCTTTCTTCGATGAAGGCTCATGTATGTTCATCGACATTCCTTTTTCATCGATATCCTCCTTTATCGATGAAACACCTTTGCTTTTGTTCGACATTATGTCATCGATGAAAACTTGCATTTCGATGAATGCTTTATGAGTTTCTTCGGTAATGATATTCCTTCGAAATTACTTTTTTGCCTTTTTGCCTTTTGTTTTTTACCTTTTCGATGAAACTTGGAGTATCGATGAGTGATTTTTTATATTCATCGAAGGTGACTTTTTGCCGAAATACTTCTGCTTGGTACCTTATGTACTTTGTTTCGATGAAAATACTCTTTCGATGAAGCTTCTTTTGAAATGCTCGATACAATTTGCTGGCCGAAAAATCTTTTAGTCTTTACACCTATGGAAATATATATTTTTTATATATATATTTTTTATTTTCAAATATAGTGTCCAACAATTGGGCTATACTAAAAATCAGTTTTATGAAGAACTCATGAAGAACACATATTTTGAGAATCCATACATTATCAAGAAAGAAAACCATGATTTCTCATAAAAACAAATATTTGCTGGCCCTCAAAATTCAGCATCAAATTTTAAATTTTGTTTTCAAATTTGTTAAACTACGCTGAAACTAGGTGCTTATTGAATTTATTTTCATTTTGATTTTGTAAAACGCAATGTCACAATGAGCTCTCCTGACATGAGGGAGGATGAGATAGATATTCATTCTCATAGTGGAAATGAATTAGGATATGAACTTGACACTAAGGGGGATGACCATGGGGCTGATCTTGGAGTCCAATCTAGTTCCATGGCAAGTGCAACAGCTACTACAAATTGGCCTACTAAATTACTGGCACAATATGCTAAGGGTCCTTTTGATCCTAGGTCTCCTCTCAAACAATTTGCATCAAAAGTACCAAGCACATCAAGGACATGTAGTGGCACAAAGAAATGGCAATGCAACATTTGTGGTGAAAAATTGGTTTGGCAGCATTACCAGAGTTAATGCACAAGTCCTTTTTATTTGAGGAAAACATGTGGAACTATGTCCTATTTTGGTAGAACCTAAAAACATGGCATATAGGATGGAGATCAACAAACTTTGGGGCATTCCTAATGAGAGTGCAGTTGCAATGCCTACTACTTTGTCTAGTAGGGCATAGCTTCAGCAAAGCTAGCTACATGCTTCTAGACATACATTGCAGACAAGAAGAGTGATGTCAAGACCTTCATCCACATCTAGTGTCGTGGCCCAATCACAAGAGGGTAAGGAGAAACACAAGTTGCAAACTCAAAGTAACGCCATAGCTGAATTGTTCGATGTGCAGCTGAAGGATGAAATAGATGATGCCATTGGCAAGTTCTTCTTTGCCAATGGCATCCCATTTCATGTAGCTTGATCTCCTTATTATAAGGAGATGATATCGATGGTGGCGAGGGGATGACCTATTGCAGATTTTGTCATTGATGTCAAGAATGATTTTCATTGTCCTATAAAGGAGTTTTTAGAATGAAAAATGTGTTGACCTGCTTGAGCTTCCTGGATGTGTTCTTGAGTTGTTTGAGCTCTTTGTCTTCTTGGTTGAGCTGCCTACTTGTCTGCTTGAGCTCCTTGCCAGTCTACTTGTGCTACTTGGTTGGCAACTTGAGTTGCTTGTGTGTCTATTTCACCTGGTTGCCTGTCTACATCAGCTGGTTACTTGCTTACTTGTTTGTGCCAAGTGTCAGATCATATGCCATGTCATCATTGAATTGTCAAAGGAATTATTGATATGATTTTTTGATAATCATAACTATACTTTTTGATGGAGTTTGTTTATGTGGCACGATGTTCTTGTTTTTATCACATGGTGTCGTTATTTCAAAACATTCTTTGGTCTATTTTTAATGAGCATAATGGAGCCATTTTGGTATGGTTATTGATTCATGAAAGAATCATGCTCAGTGGAGGATGTTACTTGCGTAGGCACTATTTTAAGAGATGTCTTTCTGCCAATAGGGATTTCGTCTGTCAGATGTGAGATCGTGGAGTTGATTCAGAGGCATTGACATTATTTTTGGCGAGATGTTTTCTAAGAAATTTGCTGCTTATCTTTTTGTGTGTGGGCACCGTGAATTGTGTTGCATCCTAGAAATTCTTTTTGGTATTGCATAAATGGAAAATTTATTCCCATGTATGTGCGTTTTCATTTACTCCTGAACAGTGTGGGCTTAAATGGTGGTGGCAGTTCAATTTCTGCAGTCAAGCAGATTATAATTGTGCACAAATTTGAGACATTTTTTCGAACTGCGTAAAGTTCTTCCTGACTGTTTTGGCATTCACGTTTTTCATCATCTGTTATTATTTTGGCATTTTTCATCAATTGTTCAAAAATTTCTAGGAACTTCAATATGCTTTGAGGACAGAGGTCATTATTTGAGTGGTTTTGATGTGGACAAGTAGAAGGCTCACTATTTGCTCTAGTTCGTGGCATGTTCTTAGTAGATTGTATCACTTTCCTTGCATAATGTGAATCCAACTTTCTTTGCATATTGTGAATCTTGTAAAAGTTGTTCAATTCTCAATTCAATATGCAAGATATATTTCTATTATCTGATATGTATTATTACATTCTTATTGTATATGTCTAACTATCTTCTTGCTTGTGGCAAATGAGAGGAGCATTTTTATGTTTTCTATGTCCTATCTCACGAATGCCAATTACTATAAGTATATGACAAACAAGGCACGGTCAAGCAATGCCTTGATCAGTCATCACCGATCAAGACATTACTTGATCGTGTCTTATTGTTAATACTAATAAACTGCATGTTACGTAAATGTCAATCGGTGTGGAGTATAACCGATAATTATCGGTGTTAACCAATCGCTACCACCCGATAGTATATCGGTGGCTGTCAATACTAACAGCCGATAGTTATCGGTGTGTTAGCCTTGACAACCGATAACTATCGGTGTAGACTAACACACCGATAACCATCGGTGACTAACATAACACTACCCGATATGCACTCGATATATACTATATGCAACCCGATATAATATGCAACTCGATCTAATGCAATCCGATAATCATTATGTTAGATCGATATTCATCTAGATACAAGATTCATTAGATAGATGAACATGAGAAATATGCTTAGTATGATTTAATCAATAGTTTGGTCATATACAAATATAGAATGACTATCAAGGATGATTCAATTGCTTGATGGTTTTATCATAGTTATCGATATGATAAATGATTGAATGAGAGACTTCATTTATCTCTCATTCAATCATTTATCTTACCGAAGCTATTATGCATTAACAAATCTCCTATGCTGGGTGTCATTGTTGTAGCCTGAGTTTGTTCAAATATTTGTAGAGCTCATTTTTTAATAGGAGAGCCTAGTATTGATAAAATTCGAGAAGCAATTCACTTTTGTGTTGCTTTCAATTGGAGCAAAAGTCATCCTTTGTCTATTGATTCACTCTTAAAAGCTCTGTCTGTGGACAATTTACCTCTGCATTCTAATTCAAGTTCTTGTTTATGTTACAGGTTGAATTCAGCTCTTTGAAGCTGTGCGAAAGAGAGTGTCACAATTCAAGAAGAACATTTAGTTGTAGATACCTTGAGGTTGGTGCCTCATTTTTGTGAAGTAGGTGTTTCACCAGTGTTGTTCATGTTTCAAGGGGAGTAGGTGCTCTCAGTGGGTTGGCACTCACATCTGTATTTTGGGTTGGTGCCCATTTGTTAATAAAAAGCTTTTGAAGTGCCATGGTTTTTTACCTAAAAGGGTTTTCCATGTGAAAATGTGTCCTTGTGTTCATGCCTTCTTTATGTGATTGCAAGATTTGAATGATCTTAAAATACTAATTCAACCCCCCTCCCCTCTCAGTATTTTCTGTGTGGTTTTCAATTGGTAACAGAGCCAGATACCTTCGAGAATAAGCTTAAAAGCTTGGAGGTTGATCCTGATAGCACACATGAGTGCTCTTGAAGGTCTTGCTACAAACAAAGCACCCTTATTCGATGGCTCCAACTATGGATTCTAGAGTGTTAAAATGAGAGCTTATTTTATGTCTCTTGGTTTTGATGTCTGGAATAGTGTGGTGTCTGATTACACAATTCCTTTAGTTCCTACAACGGATGTTGATGGGAAGGAGTTCAAATACAATGCAAAATCCATGAATGCAATATAATGTGGTCTATCAAAGACAATTTGTAAAAATCATGCATTGTGATACAGTTCATGACATTTGGGAGAAATTTTGAAAAAATTATGAAGGAGATGATCAAGTTAACAAAGCTAAACTTCAAACCCATAGAATGCAATTTGAAAGTCTCAAGATGCGTGAAGAAGAGAACGTTATTGCTTTTTTTTTGCAAGTTGATGAAGTTGTAAACCCTCTTAAGGGCCTCGGTGAAAAGGTTGAAGATAATATTGTGGTTCAGAAAATCTTAAGATCTCTACCCTTGGAGTTTGATGCAAAAATTTCAACAATTGAAGAGATGGTTGATCTTGGCAAGATGACTGTTGACAAGCTTCATGGAATTTTAACAGCCTATAAGATGAGGACAAATACTAACTCTTCATCTAAATGGGAGATAGCCTTCAAAGCTTCGAAAAAAGGTAAAGAAAAAGAATGTGTGTCTACTGAAAGCTCTATAGAAGAATCTGATTTTGAAGAGGCACACTTCATTAGAAAGTTAAAAAGAGCTCTGGTAAATGTAAAAGCAAACTGCCTTTCAAGTGTTTCAATTGTGGCAAGGTAGGACATTTGTAACTAAATATCCATACGAAAAGAATGAGGACAGCAGCTATGAAAAGAAGCCTAGGTTCAGTAAAAAAAAATACAAGGGAAATGAAAAGAAGACTAAAAACTTTAAAAGCAGTCTCTACTCTGAGGAAAGTTGTTCATCAGATGCTAGTGAAGAGGAGTCCTTAAATGATGACATTCTATTCATGGCCCTAGAAGAAAGAATCATTGGAAATCAAGAAGAAGAAGACTAATTTCGTGAAGAAGAATAAGAAGTTGATCTTGAACAAGAGTTGATAAGTGCATTAAATGAAATCAAGAAACTCATGTAGAAAAATCAGAACTTGAAATTGCTATTACAAGAAGGAAATGAAGAAAAGAACAAGATATCTCAAGCCTTAGATAATGCAGAGAAGTTAATAGCTGATTTCAAGATTCAGATTGATGAAGGAAAGAAAAGAGACGAAGAAATCAAAAGTCAGCTCAAGCTTAACGAAAAGAACTGTGAAAGACTTGAAGCTGAAATTGCCTCACTTAGAAAGTTAAATGAATCTTCTACATTGCTGAATCGTGAGAAGATAAATCAGAAAAGTTCTATGTCATTGGATGACATATTAGGCTCACAAAAACAATCTACCAATAAAGGTGGAGTTGGCCTTGAAAAAGGTCATTGTTCTAAATCTACAAAAGAAGAACAATAGACATTCAATGGTGATAGTGAAAATAATTCTATATCCAAAATCAGAAATAATACTTGCAAGTGGCCTCCTATTTCAAGACAGGCACATATGACCAGGTTTAACAATTCTTTCTTTGATGGTTATTGTTATACTTGCAATTATTTTGGACACAAGGCAATCGATTGTAGAGTGTTTGCATAAAATAATTTCAGACTTATAAATAGGAATATTTTTGCTCCTTTGAGTTACAATGTTATATGTTATAAGTGTAATAACTTTGGTCATACTACAAGAGTTTGTAAGGGTGGTATGGCAAATTTCTCTAACAAGGTTGATACAAAGGACAATGCGAAGGAGAGTACCAAAGTTTGGACAAAAAAGAAGAAACAAATTCTAGAAGAATCTTTGATTGTGCAAACAGCTCTTCTTGCACGAAACAAAAAAGATATTTGGTATGTTGACAATGGCTGCTCGAGACACGACTGGAGATAAAAGTTCTTGACTCAAGAAAACTAATGGAGGCAAGGTGAGATTTGGTGGTAATCATCAGCAAAAGACACTTATTTTGAATGATGGTGAGACAAAAGTTGAAAATGTTTTATATGTCGAAGGTCTCAAACACAATTTGTTTAAGTGTAAATCAGTTGTGTGATCAAGGACATAGCTTAGTTTTTAATTCAAATTGTTGTGAAATCAGTAAAGATGGTAAACACATTGCTGATGCTAGTAGGGCAGCTAACAATTTGTACATTCTTGATAACATTTAGAGTGAGAAATGTTGTTTAAGTCAGCTAGATGAAACATGGCTATGGCACAGAAGGTTGGGTCACATGAACTTTGATAATCGTATACAGATCGGCAGAAAGAAAGCTATCAAAGATATGCCACAGATTACCAGACCTTCAGACATCATCTGTAAGGAGTGTCAACTTGGAAAACAAACAAGGAAAAGCTTCAAGTCAAAGGAGTATACAAGCAAAAAACCTCTTGAGCTGATACAAACTGATTTATGTGGTCCTACAATAACCACTAGCTTGCAAGGTGAGAAGTATTTTATGCTCTTAATTGATGATTATTAACGTATGACTTGGGTTACATTTTTGCAATGTTCCATGGAAACGCGTTTCCCCCGTACCCGAACTTTTTCCCTTTGTCTCCCCGTCCTCGAAGCCTATCCCCCCGTCTCCCCGTCCCCAATGGCCATGGAACACTGTTTTTTTGAAGGATCAATCAGAGGCACTTGAAAAGTTTAAGGCTTTCAAAGCCTTAGTTGAAAATAAGAAAAGTCTGAAAATCAAATGCTTGCGTTCAAACAATGGAGGAGAATTTACTTCCAATGACTTCATAATTTATTGTGAGAAACATGGAATAAAGAGACAATATTCAGCTGCTAGGACACCTCAACAAAATGGTGTTATTGAGAGTAAGCATAGATCAATCAAAGAAATGGCTCGTAGCATGATGAATGAGTCTAAGGTGAAAGATTCTTTTTGGAGAGAGGCAATCCACGCTGCTGTTTATATTCAGAATAGAGGACTGATTAGACCAAAACATAACAAAACACCATATGAACTGTGGAATGGTAAGGTAGCCTCAATTAAGTATTCTTCCAAAAGTAAAGCTTATAAATGTTTTAATAAAAGATTGCACAAGATTGTTGAAAGTGCTAATGTGAAAGTTCATGAGATTTCTAACACTTGTGATAAGTTGCAAAATTGTGATGATAGTTCTCAAAGAGATGAGGTTGAAAGCACTGATCAACATTCTTCCTCAAGTATACAAGTTGGGACAGGAAATGATGATTCTGAAAATACATCAGAAAATGTTCAACATGAGGCAGCAAATACACATCCTGATAATGAGGCAACATATAATCAGTTTGGGGCAGCAGGTGTATCAACTAGAAACACACCTACACTTGATCAAAATAAGACCTCAATCAGAACTTCTTTAAAGACTTCTTCAAAATTTGTTCAGAGATCTATAGCAACAAGAAGAAATGTAAATTATCATGAGGATGAAGACATCTAATTGCTGTCCATGATTGAACCTAAGAGTTTTGAGGAGGCAACAGAAGACATACAAGCTTGATCAAATTCCAAATAGTGGAACTTGGGAACTTGTTTCAAGGCCCAAAGATAAGAATGTAATAGGTACAAAGTGGGTCTACGGAAACAAGTTGAATGAAGATGGTCAAGTGGTGAGAAACAAGGCAATGCTTGTGTGCAAAGGTTATGCATAGATAGAAGGTATTGATTTTGATGAAACATTTGCTCCTATTGCACGCTTAGAAGCAATTAGAATGTTCTTAGTTTTTGCTTCTTTTAAAGGTTTTAAAATCTTTCAAATGGATGTAAAATCTGTTTTTCTCAATGGCAACTTGAATGAAGAAGTGTATATAGAGCAGCCTGATGGATTTGTGTTATCAGAAAATCAGATTTATGTTTGCAAGCCAAAAAAGGCTCTTATGGCCTAAACAAGCCGCACGTGCTTGGTATGACAAACTCGATAGTTATCTACAGCAGCAAGGATTCAAAAGAGGAATAGTGAACAGCAATCTATATGTCAAAGAAGAAGGTAATTACATGCTGATTGTTGTAGTTTATGTTGATGATTTGATTTTTGGAAGTGATATCTTTCTTCCTTGGCTTACAAATTCATCAAGCTAAGAAAGGTATTTTTATTTCTCAAGCCAAGTATATTAGAGAAATGCTTAAAAGGTTTAAGATGGAAGATTGTAATCCCGTATGCACTCCTATGGTGATAGGCTGTAAACTTAGTAAGGATGACAAGTCTCCAGATGCTAATTAAACACTCTATAGGTCACTGATAGGGAGTTTATTATGTTACAGCTACTAGACCTGACATTATGCAAGTTCTTGGTTATGTTGTTAGATTTTAGGTTACTCCTAAAGATACTCATGTTCATGTAGTTAAGAGGATCCTCAAATATCTTATGAGTGCTATGGATTATGGACTTTGGTATCCAAAAGGTAATGAATTTACACTCATAGCTGGAGTGGTTCAGTAGATGATAGGAAGAGCACGAGTGGAGGTGCATTCTTCCTAGATGGCTATCTTGTTTCTTGGTTGAGTAAAAAGAAAGCATCTACTTCCTTGTCTATAGCTGAAGTGAAATATATTGCAGTTGTGTCTTGTTGTACACAAGTTCTTTGGATGAAGCAGACACCGAGGGATATTAAGGTATAATTTAATCATCCTATATCTATTTTTTGTGATAACACGAGTGCCATTAATATTTCTAAAAATCTTGTTAAGCACTCTAGAACTAAAAATATTCCTATTAAGTATCATTTTCTGAGAGAACGAGTTACTAATCAGGAGGTTAAGCTGGAACATGTTTCAACTAGAGAGCAAATTGTCGATTTGTTAACCAAACCTTTGCAAAGAGATGTTTTGAACGTTTGAACCAGAAGTTGGGAGTGATCTCACTCCACCATTGAAGTATTGTTTAACTTAGGAGGAGTGTTTATTGTTACATTTTTTGCCGCAATTTAGTTTTGCAATTCCAATTAGTCATTGATGTCAAAGGGGGACCAGTATTTCATGGGGAGCAGCGTGTTTGAATTTTAGTTTTTGTTGGAAGCAGCATGTTTGGATTTCAGTTTTTGTTCCAGATGGAGTTGCCATCAATGACAAAGGGTGAGTTTGTTGCAGATTTTGTCATTTGAAGTCAAGGATGATTGTCATTGTCCTATAAAAGAGTTTTTGGAGTGAAAAATGTGTTGACCTACTTGAGCTGCCTAGACATGTTCTTGAGTTGTCTGAGCTCTTTGTCTTCTTGGTTGAGTGTAATGTCCCCTACCAGTAAAAAGGCCTTATGCTTGAAAGTAGACGACTTGATTAGTGAGAACCCTCCAATCACAAAGATGCACACAAAACCTGCAAACATATTTGTTTTTGATCAGCATGAGATATTCAATTCTAGCATATAGGCAGTGGGCAAGTATAAGAGGCCTCAAAGAAGACCTAGGGTCGTTTGTCTACCAAGACCAAGGGCTAGTTGCTTTTAACCCCCTTGCTAGACTTGGCGGCCCAGATTGCTATTCTTTCAGACTTAATACCTTAAGACACTTAGATTCTTTCCGACTTGGTAAGATTGGCATGGAGATGGTAATTGGCTCCTTGACTTCATGGGTCTTATGACCACATGACAGCCCCTCATTACCACTAGATGCCCTCTCCAATGCTCTCGCCAAGATAGAATTAAGACAGTGACTCTAAACTACTTATTTGATACACAATAGTAAACCTAAATGAATTATCCAATATATTAACCCAATCACATACAAACAGTAAACAATAATATATATATATATAAAATTAAAATATTAAGAAATAAGGAAATGTTCATGTTTGTAATTATAAACCATAATATATATTATATATACTAGGTTGTCGGTTCGGGTTCGAAGAACTTGTACGCCGGTACGGCAAAATTTTGAAAAGGGGTTTGGGTTCGTTAGTACAAAAACATGTAAATTTTATATATAGATATATATATTTTAATATTTGTGCAGCCTATAAGCATGAATTAAGATTGGCATGTCACATAGCATTATATAAACAACAAAACATAAACTTGTAATCATAGCATCATGATCATACCATAATAGCATCATATACGTCAAGTTTAATATCAAAATGACAAAATATTCAAGTATCATTGTTTCAACTTTCAACAATTTAAAGTTAAATTATCAAATAGATTCTCTAAATTTCTAATTCATCATCCTCTTCCTCCTCCTCATCCTCCTCATCCTCCTCATCATTGACATTGACATTAGATGAGCCAATGCCACTTGCACTTGCACTATAAGTTTGCTCGCTATCTGAGTCATCAAGTGTTAATGCAACAAGCTGAGAAGAGGGAGCATCCAAATTAGTATGCTCTGTGTCTATACTTCGTTTCCCCTTGGGTGCAGTCACATCGTTTGTGTGAAAGAAGGCGTAGGTTGGAATGCACATATACTAAATTCTCCACTCTTTTTTATCGCAACCTATTGCACTTTACTGAGCAGATGAAAGAGAATGTGCTCCGATTTCTTTCTGAAGCAAATGAACTAGCAACCTATGAAGACAAAGTAAACAATTAAAGTTATACATTTATAGAATTAAAATTAAAAATTACTAGCAACCTATGAAAACAAAGTAAATTATAAATAAACTTGTGATAAATTTTAATTAATTAAACTTGTGATAAAACTTTGACAATGAGGGGTTGTAGGTGTTGGAAGCATGCGCCATGGAAGTACCACCAACTATGAGCATCCTTCTTAGATCTATGACGAAGAGCATCAACACTTAGACCATTCCCATTTGCAAATTCTATGAACTCATTTGTAACAGTTTCTCGCAAATCATCATGAGGATATAGTCTAAGGAATGCTACCTTGTACCCATCAAATACTTCTAGATCTCTCCATGGTGGAATCCTTCCTGGTTTCTCAAGAAATTGATTGCTATAGTACTTTGGTATCAAGGCGTAGGCAAGAAGATGCAAAGGAGTGGTCATCTTATTCCACCTTTCTACAACAATTGCTTCCACTTCTTTGAAGAATTTCTCATTGGGATCTTTCTCTCTTGTATTTATAGTGCACTTCATTTTTTCAAGCATTGAGTCAATGCCATCATAAATCTCACGAATACAAGGCCTATCCATGTCAGTATAGGGAATCATGCTCATAATGGGCTCAGTGATACTAAGGAGATATGTCAAAAGATCCCACCATTTCTCATCCAATATTTGGTCCCTAATTTTTCCTGCCCTCTCACTGCTACTCTGCTTCCATACAGTCCAATTGGTGTTGATCACCATATTGCACAGTGCCACTCTAACTTTCACAAGTCGTCTTAAGACGATTGTGTTTGATGCAAAATGGGTCTCAGCAACCTATAACACTAATTAATGCCATATTGATTAAAAAATTAAGCCAAACTTTAAAGAAGAATACACAATATAGCTTACACAATGATATTATGAACATTGAAAATTATTAAATTAAAAAAATCAGAAAATGTAAAATTAAATTACTATTTCACTTACCTTCAATAGCTCCAAATTCAAAAAGGACTAAAAATCCCTTGAGACGTGGTAGTTTGTGATGAACATCTGGATGTCCTCAGCCTTTGCATACACATCTCTATTCCCAATCCTTTGTAGCATACAAGGTGTCCAAAAAATGTGATCATAGTGTTCCTCAACCAACAAACCAGCAGCTCTACAATTTTTTGCATTGTCCGTTATGACTTGGACAACATTGCGGGGTCCCACTGACTCAATGGCGGAGATGAGAATATCTGCAATAAATTGGCCATCTTTTACTTGACCCTCACAATCCACAGCTTTCAAAAACATTGCCCCTTTAGGGGACACCGCTATGACATTGATCAAGGGACAATTTTTAGAATCTTTCCACCCATCTGAAACAATTGATACACCTATCTTAGCCCATGAATCCCTTATAGGTTTCAATGCATCTTCAAACCCCTTCACCTCTTTTTCCAATAAGGTTCCACGTACCTTCTCATAGCCTGGGCCCTTATACCCTCTTGGAGCTTCATTAACACTTTTCAACATTTGCTTCCAATATGGGGAGCGAACAACATTGAAAGCCAACCCATTTGCATATATGCACCTTGCTACATCTTGGTCAGCAATGTCTTGACTCTCATTTTGAAATGTGGTTTCTAAAGGCCCCTTTGTTCTTTTGTGTGTCAAGGGTGCTTTACTTTGAGGTTCAGTTGTGGAAAAGAAGGGGTGGTTTTCCACTACAACATCGGGATTAGATGGGACTTGCATTCCCTTTGTTTTCTTTGGTGCGGTTTGATTCAATATGCGGGCTTCTCT
This sequence comes from Cryptomeria japonica, assembly GCF_030272615.1. Taxonomy (NCBI): domain Eukaryota; kingdom Viridiplantae; phylum Streptophyta; class Pinopsida; order Cupressales; family Cupressaceae; genus Cryptomeria; species Cryptomeria japonica. The sequence continues at coordinate 443,810,114 of NC_081411.1, read as the reverse complement.
CTCTTCTGTTGCCTCATGCTCCCTAATATATTTCATCACCGTCTCATCTGGTATAGGTTTACCATCTTTTCTAGGGCATTTTTTTATGCCTCTTCCTCATATTCCACACAAATGGCCTACCACCCGATAATATGAACTATTACGTTCCATACCACATCCTTGGCATCTCCAACAGAATCCCCCACCTCTTGGAAGTGGTCTTATAATGTCAACATACTTCCATAGGGGAGAATTTGGATCATTTCTTTGTTTGGATTGTTCATTTGTGCCAATGGAGGAAGAGGTAGATACCATTCTAGTTCCTATGGCAAGAAATAATATTAACATATTCAAAATAAAAAACAAAAACAAAATAATGAAAAACAATTAATGTTTCATGTTTGACAATTTGTGAAACAAAAATAGTTGAAAAAAAATGTTCAAAAACCTACCTCTTGCAACCAATGGGAGCTTGCAAATGTGTGGAAATGATGTTGCAACACTTGTTGAAGCTTCATAAATCAATCTTCAACTCCTCCTATTTGATTTTGGAAGCCAAACTTTGTTCACCCTTTCTTCAACCTGCTAGCAAAAAACTTTTGTTTGCAACACAAATGAAGAGAAATGAGCCAAATTTAAGTTTTAGAAGTCACTTTTAGGGTTTATTTTTCACTTTTTAACTGGCGGATTTCAAAAAAAATATTAAATTTTGTATAAAAAAACGTATTTTGGGTCAGTCAGCCGCCCGGGTTCGACCTAGGTCTGTTCGGGCTCAAACCCAGTCTATGGAAATCGGACCCTGTCCGAACCACAACCAGACCGGACCCGGACCGGACAGGACCAGGACTAGGGGGCTAGGGGGCTGAACTTGGTAAGCTAGTATATATATATATATCATAATGGTTATGGTTTATAATTACAAACAGGAACATTTCCTTATTTCTTAATATTTTAATTATATTTCCAACATAATAATCAGTATAGTGAATTAAGGCAGTTGTTGTATTCTTGGCTGCACTAGTGAAGGAATCCTTACCTATTTGTAGTAGAGCAGAAGTAATTTGTTTATGTTTCTGGACCCAATACCTTGCTAGCAGTAGTTTCCTTTCTTTTTTCTATTTTTTCCCCTCCCCTCCTTACGCAATGCTTCCCCTTTATGTGGAAGAAAAGGTACGATAGTTTGGGGAGAGACGTGACTTATTCTTGAGTCACGTCTTTCCACTTGGAATGATATTTCTCTTATAGGAATCGTAACCCTTAAATAAACTTTTCATTAATTTAACAACCAATTTTATTATGATGAATATTTAATAATTTACACATTTAATTATTTATACATTCATTTATTTTATACATTCATTAACTTAATTAAATTTTAATTATATTTAATAATATTATTTTATATTTTAATTTAAATTTTATTTTTATTCTTTTCTATTTTCATATTATTACTTATTATTAAATTCTATTCCAAAGTGGGGACATTACATTGAGCTTCCTACTTGTTTGCTTGAGTCGCTTGCTATCTACTTGTGCTACTTGGTTGACAGCTTGAGTTGCTTGTGTGTCTGCTTCACCTGGCTGCCTATCTACCTCAGCTGGTTATTTTTCTGCTTGTTTGTGCCAAGTGTCAGATCATATTACATGTCATCTTTGAATTGTCAAAGGAGCTATTGATATGCTTTTTGGTAATCATAACTATACTTTTCAATGAAGTTTGTTTATGTGGCACAATGTTCTTGTTTTTATCACATGGTGTCGTTATTTCAAAAGATTGTTTGGTCTGTTTTTAATGAGTGTAGTGGAGCCATTTTGGTATGGTTATTGATTCATGAAAGAATCGTGCTTAGTGGAGGACACTACTTGGGCAAGTGCTATTTTAAAAGCCATCTTTCTGCCAACACAGGGTCTATCTATCAGATGTGAGATCATGGAGTTGAGTTAGAGGCATTGACATTATTTTTGGCGAAATGTTTTCTAAGAAATTCGCTGCTTATGTTTTTGTGTGTGGGTGTCGTGAATTATATTGCATCCTGGAAATTCTTTGTGGTATCACATAGTTGTTCAAATAGAAAATTTATTCACGTGTCTGCAATTTTCATTTACTCCTATGGTGTGGGCTTAAGTGGTGGTGGTGGTTTGATTTCTGCAGTCAAGCAGATTATAATTGTGTGCAGATTTGAGACATTTTTTTGGGCTACGTGAAGTTCTTATTGACTATTTTGGCATTCACGTTTTTCATCATCTGTTAGTTTTTTTGGCGTTTTTCATCAGTTGTTCAAAAATTTCTAGGACCTTTAATATGCTTTGAGGATGGAGGTCATTATCTGAGTGGTTTTGATGTGGATGGGTAGAAGGCTCCCTGTTTGCTCCAGTTCATGGCATGTTCTCAAAAGATTGTATCACTTTCCTTGCATATCGTGAATCTCCTGTGTTGGGTGTCATTCATGTAGCTTGAGTTTGTTCGAATATTTGTAGAGCTCATTTCTAAACGAGAGAGCCTGGTACTGATAAAATTTGACAAGCGATTCACTATCGTGTTGCTTTCACTTTGAGCAAAAGTCATCTTCCGCCTATTGATTCACTCTAGAAGGTTGTTGGAAGAACATATTGAAAGCTCTGTCTGTGGACACATTTACCTCTACATTTTGAATCAAGTTCTTGTTTATGTTAAAGGTTGAGTTCAACTTTTTGAAGTTGTCCAAAAGACACTATCACAATTCAAGAAGAGGAACATTTAGTTGTAGATACCTTGAGGTTGGTGCCTCATTTTCGTGAAGTAGGTGCTTCACTTGTGTTGTTTGTGTTTCAAGGGGAGTGGGTTGGTGCTCATATCTGTATTTCGGGTTCGTGCCCATTTGTTAATAAAAAGCTTTTGAAGTGCCATGGTTTTTTACTCAAAAGGGTTTTCCACATGAAAATTTGTGTCCTTGTGTTCATGCCTTCTTTATGCAATTCATAGTGCGTGATTTCAAGATTTGAAAATTTTTATAATACTGATTCACACCCCCCCCCTTTCAGTGTTTTTTGTGTTATTTTCAGGACCATCATATTTGCCACCAAGTGAGACCGAATTGAGGACCAGGATCTTGGTTAAGAACTATTCCAAGATCAATGTTTTGAAGGAGAATATGAAGGCATATTGGGTGGTCTCTAGATGCAACATAGTTATGGATGAGTGGACAAACATTAGCCATCATCCACTCATCAACATCATGGTTACATGTGTAGAGGGCCCATACTTTCTTGGGGTAGTCGATTGTACAGGGCATCACAAAGATGCTGATTTTCAGTTTGAGGTCCCCAAGGAGGCTATTGAGGAGGTTGGGCCACAAATTGTGGTACAAGTAGTGACAGATGCAGCATGTTTGTAGAGCTGCATGGAATTCTTGAAACTAGTTGAGACCATATATGCATCCTATTTCATTCTCTTGGAGAGAATGATTGAGTTGCAAGAGGCATTGCAACTCATGGTTGTTGTGCTCTACACTGCACACCCCGTCTTAGACAGGGGACCCCCGTTCTGCCTGCCTGTGTAAGGGAGGGAAGCTTGTGGTCAAAATCATGCCAGTTAGAAGTCCCAATAGAATACCGAACCAAGCGTTTTGAAAGATTGAAGCAAATAAAGTTCGATTCTTTTGGAGATAGGGTCGTTTTTCCCTATGCCCTGCCATTGTCGAGAGAATTTTGAAATCGTTGATAAGGGCAAATGAAAGCTCAGGTTGTGGAATGAAGTCGTATGTTGTTGCCACAATTTCCAAACCCAACCCTGAAAATGCGGAAGAATACCCGAAAACCACCCCCAAAATGATCGTGCGCGAAGTTTTCAGGGCGTCAAAACGCAAAGAGTGAGGTCGCGATTTCCTCTTATTCATCGAAATAAACCCCTTCATAATGCGAAACAGAGAGTTCACACATTCTTCCTACTATGCCCGATAAAATACCGAAGTTCCTCTTCCCAAATCGCCAATGATTTAATAAAAAGGGAATCGATTTCATGGATTTTGAAAATTGTGATTTTCATTTTGCCTTGAATTTGTCGAGAAATACCTGAGCTTGCTAGTGCAAGAATAATAAAAAGGGAAGAATCGATTAAATAAAGTTCATATAAAAACACATTTTGATATTTCACCCTTGTATTTGCCGAAAAACTCCCAAAACACTCCCAAGTCGTCAAGGATGGAGATTCAAACAAGGGGAGGCTTGAATATATTAAAGTTAAGACGTTTTTTTTAATAAACATCACCCCTCTTCAAGGTCCGATAAAAGCACTAAAGGTGCTTTTGAAATCAAAGCGAAAATAGAAAAATGTGGGCGTCATTAAGTGCAAGGGGTAAAAGTTCGGATTTTTGGGATGAAAACATAAGCTTTCAATAAGTCCACCACGCCTTCATAGCCAAAAAATTTCCCAGGTGTCACGAAAATAATAATGAAAGAGGGGGAGGGGTTGAATGTAGCGTTTTAAAATGTAAACGGTTTAAGTTTGCACTTTTACCTCTCATCCCCTAAAAATCCCCTATAAGTGCAAAACATTAAGTGAAAAGTGAAAGAAAGGAAAACTTTAAGATGGCGCTTTAAAATGAAAATTTGACATTTCGCCTTACAATGCCTAACTTTTCCCCTGAAATGATGAAGCATTGAATTAAATGATAAAGGGGAGGGTTTTCGATAGGTCATGGTACTCAAAGCATAAAGTGTCATTTTTGCACTTTCACCTAAAATCACCTAAAATCCCCTTAAGTGTGAAATGTCAAATTAAAAGAAATAAGGGAAAACATTTTAAAAGAAGGAAAGGGCACTTTGCATTTTGTCCTCAAAACCCGAAGTTCTCCCTTTAAATGGCTAAGTGTTGAGTTAAAGAAATAAAAAAGGGGGGAACATTTTAAAACATCTTGCACTTTTCCCTCAAAATGTCTAACTTTTTCCTTAAGTTGGCAAAGTGTGAAATTCAAAACAAGAGAAATTTTTGGCACTTTGCCTTCAAAATGCCTAAGTTTTCCCTTTAAAGTGGCATGATCTTATTAAGTCAAAAATGGAATGAAGTAAAGTGGGTTCGAATTGTTTTATAAAGGAAATATTTTTTATTTTCCCCTCTTATTCATCGAAACAAAACCCAGCGTTGCCTTGATAACATTTAATATTTGTCAAGATTACTTCAATTTTTCAAGGCGATTAATTCAAATTAAACTCACTTTTGTAGATCAATGTTGCTAGAAGGAATAAAGGAGAAACCTAAAACACAAATTGAAGACATGATCGCAATCGAAGCTGAGAAGTGCAGATGCAGTACGCAGGATCGAGATGGTCATCACAAAGCTTTGAAGAGCGTGCCAAAAAATCGGGACCAAGAGGATGTTATTTCTAATCTTTGGAAGACAGTTGCAAACTCAGAATGTTGCAGACTCAGAAATGCACAACAGAGAATTCCAGAAAGTCAGTTTGTAAGAACTGAATTGTTTTAATGTAGATTGACAACCTGTGGGTCCCCATTAATGCAATCAAAACGGTGGCTAGGAGCTGAGAAAGTGGTTGAGAAAGCAGCTGGGAAGTTATAAGAAATAACTAAGCATGGGTTAAAGTTGCCAAGCTTCTAGAAGGCAGATTGCAACCATTGGATGTAGTCAATCCTAACCATTGATCTAAATTGTAAAATCTATAAAAGGCAGAAGCCCCTCTTTTGTAAAGGGTTGGATCTTTTAGAATTAGGTAGCTAGCAAGTTAGAAGTAGCTATAGTTTGCAGATAAGGAGTAGAATAGAACTGCTGGAAGAAATTGTTGTAATGGCATTTGAATCCAATATATGAACATTGAAGTATGGTGTTTATTATTTTTGTTTTCTTCTATTTGCATGGTTTCTCTTCAGCTGGTTAAGTAGAGTGCAATGATTTTAATAGTGAAGTGTGGGGGGTATTTGATGTATTTCCGGTTCATACCATTGGGGGCCGTCTGATTGTAGGTCACAGTGTATGGTTAGTCTGAACCCAAAACCGTGCTTGGTTCAACTGTGGGTATTTGTTTCAGGCCGCGCCAGAATTGGGTGCCTAGAAGAATGTTCATAGTCTGAAAACCTTTAATATCCTAGAAGCTTGCACTATTCTTGTGGAGTTGTGAGGGTGTCTTCGGCAAAACAAGAATTAGTTTATGGAAATCCATCTACCCACTACATTAACAGTTATTTTCACTGTCCTTACGCCTCCTATACCCTTCTCTTTTTCTTTTATTTTTCCCCAATTTGAGATTCGCAGCATTGTCAAATGCAGGCCAACTTGCTATAAACATAAGCCCTTTGTGTTACCAGCAAAACACATCAAACCGTTGAGTTATCCCACAATCAAGACCTAACATTTGGAACCTTAAGGTTGTCCCCTCTGATCATCTACGAACAGCATTAGCGATTTCCTTATTCAAGAGAGGATAGGATACTTAGCATTCTATTTTTGTTAGTTAAGATGAGAGGGGGGGGCGGGGGGGGGTGGATCATAAAAACTCACATTACAATATATTCACCAGATTCAAGCTCGATAGCCTTTATTGATATGCAACTATGACTGTAAATCTTTCAATACTCATAAACAGATACACTTAAAACATCATAACACATTTAACACCAGATTTAACATGGAAACCCAAAATAGGGAAAAACCACTGTGGGATTTCAAACCCACTAAGAAATATACCCTTCTAGAGTATGCTAGGTTAAAAGCTAATCCAGTTACAGATTACAAAAACACATTGCTAGATGTGACCCGGTTAAGGGATTTCCCTCAGACTTGTTAGAGTCTTGCACTTTGTTAGAAGTGACCTTTGTCAAAGGATTTCAAACACTCATTTAGAATGTTACCTTGCTAGAGGGTTTACAAATAAGACTGTTAAGTCCACTCAGTTAAGAGATTTCCTATCACTTACAAAATAAATAACAGTAATAAAATATATCTGCAACGTCATATCTGAAATGCTAAAGCAGATTCTATATGCTCAAAACAATCTTGTCATAAGACTTATCTTGCTTCTTGCTGGGCTTCTCAATCTGTTCTTCAATCAGATCTTCAATCTTTTGTGCTCAATGATCACTACTGTCGTGTCACTGTTCTTCTATTTTGCCCGCATACATTGTTCATCAACAGTTTCTTATTTATGAACAATACCTAACCGCTTAATCTCCTTGATCACATTTCCCATGATCAATCTTAGCCATCAGATCTTAAAATGTGACTAGGTTCATTGTATCCTTTGATCTGAAAATGTTTTACCTTGCCTTGGAACTTGTGCTAGGTTATGACCATTCAATCTGCGATGTAGATCTTTTCTCTTGTATTTTCGATGTCGTAGATCCTCAACAAACTTCATGCACGACATACCAATCATCTGATCAACTCCAACTCATTGGTATTCTACATTTAATACTGTATTTATCCATCCAATGCATTCTGTTAATACTCGGTTGTTACTCGATAAATACTGAACTTTACTCGATAGATATCCTACCTTCTTTAACTGATAGTGATAACCTTAGGGTTTACCGACTAGCATCTTGCTCGGTAACATAGAACAGTATCAAGCCTTAACTAATTCTATAGCTTGAAATCTCTTCTCCTTCATGTTCAGTCTTTGAATACTCATATATAGGATATCAAAATCAATCAAAACCAACATAATCTCATCACTGTCTAACTCGGTAATAGTTGCCCATTGAATAACTTATTATTCCCCTTTTATTTTCACATTCATTCTGTCTCTCTTACCGACATCTTTATACTTATCAAAACATACTCATTAAGATATGGCAACATCATACTGAATCAGAAAATCAATTGCTTGACATTAATGACAAAATAATGTTATTAAGATAGTAATCATCCTTTCTCAATTATATCAACAATCTCCAACAACCTTCTCAATATCCTCATACCAACAAACTTACTGAGATGCTAACAATCTCCTTTTGTGAAAATGCTAACAATTTTGTGTTGACCGGAAAGAGTTGAAGCACGACATTAGCCACGTCAACAATGGTTATGACAACAAAGTGGAATAGGGGGACCGAGGCCAAGACAAAGTAGGGGAGGAGGGTGAAGGAGATAGTGAAGAGTGACATATTTTGGAGTGATGCAAGCAGCAAAATACATAGTCTTCAACATTGCTCCAATTTTCCAAGTCATCAAATATGGGGATGGGGATGCACCTACCTTGGAGAGGTGTATGAGTGCATCGATTTTATGCTTGACCAAATGAGGGTTGTGCGAGTGAAGGACCCCACTTTAGCATTCTACAATGAGCACATTCAGCCAATCATTTAGTGCAAATGGGACAAGCTCAACACTCCCTTGCATATGGCTGCCTATGCATTGAATCCTAAGTGGTACAAGGCTAGGCTTGACAAAGTTACACTGACTCAGGATGATGACGTGAAGGTAGGGTTCTTTAGGTGCATTGATAAGATGTATGATGCTAAAAATGATGGCATGATTCACACTGAGTGGACCAAATTTGCCACTCTTAAGGGTTATTCAGACACAACTAAGATGGATATAGCAACTATGGCACAGGAGGACCCACTTTTGTGGTGGAATTAACATGGTAAAAAATATTTGACTACCACTCTAGCAATTCATTTGCTATCTCAGGTTTCTAGTTCTTCAGCAGTTGAGAGGAACTAGTCTATGTATAGCTTCATCCACTCTCTTAAGAGGAACAAACTTACTTCTAGGAGAGCAAAGAAGCTTGTGGCTATACATAGTGCTTTGCGTCTCATTGACCGCAAGACACTTGCATACAAAGAGAGTCCAATAGCAAGATGGGATGTAGAACCAGAGGGGCCATCACAAGATGATGAGGATGCAACAACTTCAAATGCAAGGGGCTGGTTGGTGTTAGTTTGGGGGATCTTGATCGTAAGGAGTCCAGTAGTTCTAGTGGATGAGGAGTTTGTGGATGACTTTAGAGGCCTCCTTTCACTACATTTTGACATTTAAAAACTAGGATCATTAAAATCTCAATTTTATGCGCTTGATCCTATAACCTCAAAACCCTAAACGGCACTAGGCACGATCAAAACTCTGAGACTTGGGCACGGGAAACGCAAAATTGCCCACTAAACAGCCAAAACCCTAACCTAACAACGCAAAAAGAAGGAAAAGAGGGGGTCCCCGTTAGCAATGGGGCAATGTGTGAAAAGGTCATAATAGGTAATAGCATGGATGCTCTTTAATCTTTTTCTTATATGGTGTGGAGAACGTGCGAGAGCTATAAAAACCAACAGTGAGAGTTATGTTGTAGCAGTCTAGTTTGCAATTTTGCATATTATTGTGGATGTTTCTTGGTACATGATGACATTGATGACATTAGCCACACCATTCTATGTGAGTGCTATCAATGGACTTTTGGATCCCTTGATTGATTTCAAATTTGACATTACCCATGTAGTGCGAGTTCCAAGTTGTACACTTGTCCTTTATTGGATGTTCTCATTATACTACTGTTTTGAGGATTTTCAGGAATTCTTTCTACAAGATGAAGTACATACAAGGACTTGCGATCATGTATTGAGTTGGATGTGTTGTTGACATAAGGTCTATGCATGATGATGAGTATATCTTGGTTTTGAGGTATGGTTAGTTGGATGTGTTAAAAACTAGTTATGCTTGCTATTCCAAGCATGGTAATTAATTCTTGGTAGATACTCAATCCTATTTGTTAACATTGGATTTAGTGTTTGTGTTTGAATATCAAGTTGAGACAGACTCTATGCATCTATATGACAGTTAATGTGAAATCTGTTTTGTAAAGGGCTTTATTTTTTGTGCATTGGCACAATGGAGGATGAGAAGATTCTTGTGTGAGATGGTGGTCACCTTGATTATTGTTGTAGGTATCTTGATGAAGCACATAAAGCATTTGGATATCTTCATGGTACAGGTTGGCTACAGGTATTGTTCCCTTGATGTTTAAATTTACTTTTGATGCTTTTATGCAATGTATAAAGTAGGAGAATGTTGGAAAAGGTGTTGTATACCTTGCATAATGCTTATAATGTAATATTTAATTGTGGTGCACCTAGGAAATTTTGGGATGTTAACATCAGATGGGTTAGACATTCTTGGAGACACTTTAGTTGTATGAAACATTAGAAAAAAATTCAATATGGGTTGAACATTGGGAAAACATAGTACCAAAAAGTAAATGAGGTGGGATGCGGAGCTGGGGGGGGGGAATGGTTTTTTAAGCTCCTAGTTTAGAGTCACATGGTTTATGTAAAACCAGTTGGTAGTTCTATACAAGATTATTTATATAAAAGAAAGCACATGAGGAGTGGTTGAGGTTGGTTGTCATAACCTTTGGTGTTCGCTGGGACATGACCCAACCACGAGCTAGAAGAGGTGAAGGATGTAGACCAGATCCATTTTTAAGTATCTATATGATTCGATGCCCCATGTTAAAGCATTACTGTTGATATGTCTCATTATGGGTATGCCATATTAAGAGCAATTAGGTCAAAAAGTACCATGTTGCAGAGTTGTAAGGCACTTAAGTCAATTTCGTGCTAACATTATCACAAATAATGGTTGGAAGTGCAAGTGAAATACAGTAATTTTATATATCCAAATACTACACAAAGTTAGTCCTAGATAGCTTATACATAAGTTGTAAGAGAATGAATAGTGCAAATTCATATGATTTGTTCAATCTTGACTAGACATGTCCAATAAAATACAGAATTATATGTTAAATGCCAGATCAATGTCGCCTTCAAATTTTTCAAACCAAATATACTTTGATGAATAATAAAATATTGAAACCAAGGAAAAATACATTTTGTAACTGTGAGTGCAGACTTAATCAAACAGCAATACCTTGTATTCAAATGCTTCACTCTCCATATAGATAGATGGAATCCACTCATGCCAGGAATGTGTAACTGGAAGAGGATGGCCTTCAGTACTAAAAACATAGTTCCCATTTACCAAAAAGGTATCATCAAAGAGAAGATATAGGTATTTGCACCTGTTAAAATGTTGTATCAATTAACACACATTAGCTACACAACTAAAACCCCTCTCTGAATTAGCATAAGATACTTTTATTAAGCCTTCTTCAAATCAAATGAGCACATTGGAAAAAGTATTGAAGCTTCCAAAGAAAAGCCACAGGTCTAAATTCCCAAGAGATTTAATAAGTGCTGAGTTTGTTTAAAATGCCACATCACACTTGCTGGGTGTTGGCTGTCTCATTGGACAAGGATTGGTGCATGTCCTAGGTGAATTTAATGGAAAGAGATACCTTTCTATAAATATATATAAACTTACGTTTCAGCAAGAAAGAAGCTATGTTGATGATCTTCCAATTTCATTGTAGTCACATCTCTCACACTGGCAAACCCGCCATTTACACGTGTGTAAACATTCAAGGAGTTAATGATTGCCTCGCCAACCTCTAGGTACCATGGATCTGTTAAAAAATAACAAGAAGAGCACTCAGTATTAATAAAATTCACTTCTTGTATAATATGTGCTTCTTCAAAGCCTTTGGAATCCATCATTCAAACTTGAAGCAACATTAAATTGATATACTCAGCAAGCCCAGTGAACCAAAAAGTAAAACCAGCAAAAGAAATTTTAACCATGTATGTTGGTAAAGCTTTCCAATAGATATAACTTAACCTCTGGTTGCCTGATATAGAAATAAAGTTGACTCTGCCAGTTCAGGACGCAATGGATAATATTTCTCTGTTGGGTGCAACATGTCTCTATCTAATAGGTACCTGCACTGCAAAAAGATCAGTTTTCCTGTCTTACAATTGCATATAAAAAGCATCATAGATTTGCCAGAATTCAAATTTTTTAAAGGTGAAATTCTAAGAAAATGTGCATCTAACATCTTGGAAAAGAGTAATCGGCCACACAAAATGCTAGCCAATAGGTACTTCCTTCTCACATATCATGCAATTGTGATGGTAGCTAAGGGATTAAAAAAAGATTGGATAGATAGAGCTATAACAAGAGGAAGATCATTATCGGCTTTTTCATGGGCTGCTCACCTCACCTATTTAAAATAGAGAAATAAATACTTACTGAAAACTAAGCTAAGTGTTAGCTGAAAGTAGAAACTAGAAATTCTATGATAAAATAATCAATACTAAGCTAACAGACAAAGTAATCTTAAAGATTAAAGATTAACACAAAAAACACTCCAACTCTCTGAATGTTGTTGATGTTACTCACTCCAAATAGAAGTATTCAACTGTATATCCCACTATTGGCTAACAGCCTGCAATAGAAGCAACGAAAATATGCATATGGCATAAGAAAGAGAACAATATCATCGAACGCCACTCATAAGATCAGTCTAACATCGTCCTCACATTTTAAAATGAATATCCAGACATCTTGATTGCAAAATCTCGTATTTTTCTCTTGGCCACCCTCACATTTAATGTGAGCTTTTTAATAATGGCAAGCCGCAAAACACTTAATGTTTCTTGAGGCAAGAAACATGAAACACTATAAATTTTACTTTTCTCTGGCAGTTCCAACTCACAAGCAACTTCCCCAATACTCTACTTGATTTTATATGATCCATAACAAAGGGGATTAAGCTTCTCAACTTCACTCCTCTTAAGAGAGGACTGCCTGTATGGTTGTAATCTCAAGTAGACTAAGTCCCCAACCTCAAAAGTGCACTTGATGCAGTGCTAATACGCATATTTTCTGCTCATTTTGAGCATCATGGAGGTTATCTTTGAGATTTTTCAAGATATCCTAACTTTGTTGAACCAAATCTCTGGCCCTAGAACCCTACTATCATTAAAAAAAGGGCAGCAAAAGTCTGAGCCTCATAACCATACAAAGCCATAAGTGGTATTGTCCCAAAAGACATGAGATATGTATTGTAACAATGCTCTCCCAAGTAAAGCCATTCAATCCATGTCTTTTTATGACCAAAAAGTTAAAAACATAGTTTCTCAGTCTAGCCATTTATTTGGGGGTGGTAGCTTGTGCTAGAAGTAAGCTTAGTTCCTGTTAAAAGAAAAGATCCTGCCAAAACAAGCTTAGGAAACAACTATCTCTGTCACTCACGATATTGTTGGGTAAACCATGGAACCTACACATCTCTATGAAAAACAAATCAGCAACCTAAGGTGCCTTGAAATTTGAAGAAGTAGCAACAAAATTGGCATACTCCGTGAGTCAGTCAACTACAACATAAATGCAGTCCTTAACCTTGCACCTTAGAAAGTTGAGTAACAAAATTTATTATAACACTTGCAGTTTTTATATGGAACGGTTGGCAGCTGAAAAAATCAGTTAGAAATGATTGCTTTGTCTTGATTTGCTAACAAACAAGACACTCTCTAATTTGTTTAAGGACATCATCCTTAAGTTCTTTCCAAGAGAATCTTCCTGATTGTAAGTTTTGCAATGGTCAATTTTATCCTTCAAAGAGTTTCATTATGTTTTATCCATATGGTCTAACAAATAAAGAAAAGAATCTTTTGATGTACAACTCCAATATACATTGATTCTAACAGTTGAGTTTGACCACACAAGTATAATCTCAATCAAGTCTTCAAATTTGCTTTCGCAGAGATGTATCCAATGTTTGACTTCTCCCCATATTTGACAAGCCAAAGAACACTAAGGGAGTAGATGGTCTATTTTCCCAGATATTTTCTGGCAATTAGAAAAGAGAATCTAGAAGAACCAACCCATCTATCTTTTATGAGTGTCAGTTATCAATATTTTCTTTTATATCACTAGACACATTAGGGTCTTATTTTTTGGCCAAGCCTTTGCATCATGTTTTCCACCATTTTTTCAAGTGTTTTTAAAGAATTTAAGTCCTTGCTTCAAATTATTTGTAGGCTTTTAGAAGTTACTTCCAAGCATACTATTCACTCCATTCTAATTAAAGATGATTTGTCTTTTCTAAAGTTGCTAGGTCATCTGTTAAATATTTGTTGTATTGGAAGTTGAAATGATTGATGAGATCAGATCTCAATGTAATTAGAAACTGCTAACCCAAATGTAATACTTTGCCTTACATAATCCTGAGTTCTCCAAGCTCCTACAAAGAGGTTGGAGGAATGACTTTTCATGCCAGAAGAAGACTAACCTTCCATTGTTTATTTTTCAATATTTCCCTATTTAAGTAAAAGCAAGACTTTTTTGATATGCTTCCATGTTTTGATTCCTTGGACTGCACAAATTGAAGGGACTGAATACATTTCCTTCCATTGATATTGAAGAGTATGTTCTGGCATACTATCATGCTTCAAACTTGTGTTGTTCACTTTGGACCCACCAAGCAAGCTTCAAAGCCAATGTTTAATTAAAAAGACAGTTGTTTAGTATTCAGGCCGCCTAGAATAATGCGGTAAAAAATGAAGGGGGTTAGTGCAGAGCTCTGGAAGTTTAATGGTCATCCTCCATTGCTTCTTCCTGGAGTCTTTGCATTCGCTGAAAGGATCTCAGATTAGTACTCTTTGTCACACTTGGAATCCTTAGACCTCTTGGTTTCTCTTTTTTGATTTTTTGCTCTAATATTTTTCTTTCTATCCTTGGTCTCTTGCCATCTGTTTTTTTTGTTCAATTACTTTCCTTGAATTTATTTTGGTGGTCAATTGTTTTAATGTTTGAGTGGGCCTGCATTTTTGAATTTGTAATCCTTTTATTTCTTCTTTCCCAACCTCACGTGCATTGCTCACTGGTCAAGGCTTCCTTTTTTCAGCAGGTGGTCGCTTCGTGGACTATGGGAGGTGACATCAATTAATTTAATGTGGGCTTTGTCTCTACAGTTTGATTTTTTATTCCCTCGTGGTAGTCGGTCCAATGGAGTGCACAAGTAGCAGCAGCATTGATGATCATTTAGGAGAGAGTAATGGTGTGGCAAGAGAATTAACTTCACCAAAAAACAGTGATATTCCGGGCTCTACTGATTTAGAGGCTAAAACTTCCTACAAGGATGCACTGAGGTCTGATTTGGTCAGTGAGGTTCTTCCTGCTACCGCTGCCTTTGATGTGTGAGAAGATGGGGGACGTTTGGGATCCAAGGCAACTGGCGTGGGAGCAGGAGACCTCGTCGGTGGAGGAGACTGCAGACCAAGAAAAGATGGCAAGTTGCCCTTTCCAACCAAGGTACTCTCTATTTTTCCAAATTTGGAGATGCTTCAAGCTATGAAATCTGAGGAAAATGAACTGAAGAATATTGCTATCTTTTTTGTTTGCATAGATTCCAACTTTTTGCCTTCAAGAAAAAACTTTGATGAATGGATTGCCAGTGTTTTGGGGAATGAGATGGGGAATTATGTGTCTTTTTGCAGGATGCTCAAAAAAAATTGGTTTATGGTTTTCTTTAGAAGCTACGGTATCCAAGTAAGGGTCATTGAGAAGGAATTTTGGAATTTAGATCAATCTATGTTTAGAGCAACCTTTTGGTCTCCTGAGGAAAAATTTGAAAATGAAGTTGCGAATTCTGCCTCAAAATGGCTAGAAATTAAGAATGTTCCACCCAAACTCTGGAAATTTAATCCTCATATTCTCAAACCCCTGGGGAATGTCCTACAAATTGAGGAGTCAAGGGTTACCCTTCCTCATTTGAATGCTGGGATCTTAAATTCGATTGGTCCAATTATTGATATTCCAGAGGTAAATTTGTTCAATTAGAAAGTAATATTGTTTGCTATGAAATAGGATTGCTTGGTATTTTGAATTCTTGTTTTCTCTGTAAAAAGAATGGTTACTTGAGGAAGGGCTTCCCTAAGGCCTCAATGAGGTCGGAATGGGTTTTCTAAAACATCTTTGCTGATAATGGTCAAGTTAATGTCTCTAATAAAGAGGAGAATGTTTCAAATAGCTCTAAAAAGGTATCCGATACTCATATGGATGTTGGAATACTGTGGATAGTAATCTCAATAAGATTGAGCCTAAATCTCTGTCTCCTGATGGCTCTACAAAGGAAAATGTAATCTATCTAATCCATTATTTAAAGGGGATTCAGTTGTTATTAAAGCCCTGGATCCTCCAGCCCCCAACAATTCTCTGGTTGCTTCTGGCAAAGACAAGAGTTCAAGGATTTTTGGCCCTAAAACAGACCAACAATTGGCCCTTGAAACCTTGAGAACTCAGGCTGATGACATTTGTCATAAGGCTGGTTCCACCATGCCTAACCAAATGTTGTTAAACACTGGCACTGACAAACGCACTAATCCCAATGATTCTGATCAACAATTGGGTAACAATCTCACTTTGAGTTGTTACAATCCCCTTTTCTCTATGTCTGATCTTCAGTCGTATCTTCCTAGGCAGGAGGAGCCTAAAAATAAAGAAGAAAATAAATAAGAAAGGGAACAAGAAGAAATGTCAAGAAATGCTGATTCAAGTAATGATAAGAAGAGTGCTAAAAAAGGTAAAGAGGATAAGATGCTTAAATGTTTCGACAGGCTATATAAGAATCAGAAGGTAGAACCTTCCCATAACACTCAATGATATTGAACATTTGTAGTTGGAATTTACGGAGGTTGGAATCCCCATATAGAAAATATGTTGTTAGATCCTTTTGTAAGGACAGGCCATTCCTTCACTTTTTCTGCCTTCAAGAAATTAAAGTTGTTAATTTTCAGATGGATTGTGTGCTGAAATTTGCGTCTTCCTAAGCTGGAGGAGCCTAAAAATAAAGAAGAAAATAAGAAAAGGAAAGCAGAAGAAAGGTCAAGAAATGCTGATTCTAGTAATGATTAGAAAAGTGCTAAAAAAGGTAAAGAGGATAAGATCAAGGTTACCAGGAGATGGGGGTACTTGAAGACTGGTACCAGTACTGGTAAGGCTATTTTTGAAAAAAAGGAGACGAGGGTACTTGGAGACGCCATAATTAAAAATAAAAAATTAATATTTTAAATATATAGAAAATAATAAAATAAATATTATCCATATTAAAGATATTTATATATGAATACATTGTATTTTAATATTTTACAATATTGCCTTCAACCCCCAATGAACCCATAGAGATTAGGTATGAATTGAAAGAATAAAAAAATTATTAGAAACTTATAGTTATTATTTTTTAATATATCTTAGAATCTAAAATATTTAAAAATTGAATGGTGAATAAGATTATAGTGAAGCCAAAGAGTTCAATTTTTCAAAATCTTTATCTTATTATTGTATGAAATGAATGCTGAACCCTAAAAAAATTTATTTGAATCTTACCAGTGAAAATTTATGAGAGCATTTCTTATTAGCAGGCTCAAATTCCTTCTTAGCAGGTTCGGTTTGTATTCTTACCAGCGCCAAAATCCAAGTTAGCAGCATCTGTTTGTATTGGCTCGCATTTTTTTAGCAGCGTCTTGTAAGTCTGCATTTTTTTAACAGCTGTTGTTTTTTTAGCTGCTGTCTTTTTGTAACCAATCAGCAATAATGGCTACTAAATCAGTGCAAGCACTTTCCCTCGCAGAGTGTTCACTTAGTTGGTCAGTTGAAGCAAAAAATATCTCAGCCAACAGACTCATTTCTCCATCTCTGCTAAGCAATTCCTTTTGTTCCCAATTGCCAATTGTAAAATTAACTGCTTCAAAGTCTAAACAGTCAGTTTTATGTGATATAATTCCAATATCACCTTTAGCATGTAGTACAGAGATTGGTTGTACAGGAAAACCTGATTGTCGATGAACAAAATAAACATCTCTGCCTTATTCTCCATATACCTTATTCAATAGAGGCTCTCCCCTCTCTTACGGTGTTCTGCAACTAACCTTCCCCTTTCTCCATGTAAGTAGGCTCCGTTGGGTTGTTTGTAACTTTGTAGAATGGCATGATCACAAACTGAAGATGGCTCCTCAACTAGCTTAGGAATTGGCTCCATATTTGGTAAACCATTCATCATCCAGTTATCTCCACCTTTGCCTTCTCTTGAATTCGGATAGAAAGCACCTTCAACAAAAAGGTTGGCTGTAGCCAAAGTTCCATAATTGAAGGACTACCTAAATCTAGACCCATCTATACCATTAGCTTCATCCTTCTCACAGTCATCAATACCACCTGAATCAAGCATGTCAGTAGACTCATTTTCTTCACTTCTTGGGGACGATTTCTCATCACTGCCTTCCTCTTCTTCAGCAGCCTTCTTGTAGCTCCCCATTAAAACATATTCTTTCAGAATCTTCACTCTCCTTAGACCTTTACAAGCAGAGGAATCTTCTTTATTTGATAACAAACTTACCCCAATGAAAGGTAGAGATGGAACTACAAACTTGGGGATAGGGTCCAAAGCTTCTTGAGATGTTTGAAGCTCCATAAATTCAATGGTCATTGCAAATGCAGCTTTGGATATCACTCCTCCAATGCAATAAGAAACGGCTTTGCTTTGCATCTTCTGCAGATGGGTCAAACTCCCAAGGTTCACTATGATGTGCCTGTGATGAACGGCTTTGTCTTTGGTTCTTAATTTAAATTTGAGTTTGTGAATTTTGTGCCCTAGATCAGTAATCAAGTTGATGTCTTTTCATTATGCCCTTGGTTTGTTAATCAGATTTGTGATATTTTATTACACCATAATTCAGTAAACTCATAAATGAAACAAGTAAACAAGAGACAAATGCAAATACCCTAGGAAAACCTCCAAGGAGGAAAAACCCAGCATTAAAGACCCACAAGTCAGATTATATATTCTCTCTTAATTGCACAAATACAATACTTAGCTGGACTCTTCAGATCTGATCCCTTTTATCATATCAGATTTGCCCTTCTAAATACATCAAGTCTTCATCAAGGGATACTAAATGCCTTCTATCTTCTTGAATAGGTTCGCCCAATCTTCTCCTTTATTTCGCACCTTCAATTGCAGAGCTATTTTGCTGATTGCATGAATTGATTAATATTGAATTGCAAGGTCTCTTATCTTTATATGCATCTTTAACTCTATTTTATTGCAAGTCGGCCTCCTTTAATTTGGGCGCCAATATTTGTTGTAGCGTGGGGTATTTGGGATAGGGCTGGGCTTATCCTTGGGGCACGTTACCTTTTAGGATAGGACCCAGTCCTATGTGGGGGGCACATTGCCTTATGGATAGGACCCAGTCCTATGAGGGTTCGGATGTTGCCTTGAGGCAACCCGAACCCTCTTATCTAGTTATAAACAATACTCCCTCTTAACTAGGGAAGAAGAGAATACATAATCTGAACCTTTAGAGTTCCATCTAGCACACAAGCATAGAATGGATCTAGCACACAAGCATAGAATTACATCTTCCACCTAGCACACAAGCATAGGATGGTTCTAGCACACAAGCATAGAAAGTGTAATACACAAGTGGGTCTTTACATAATTACAATTTTCCATCTAGCATACAAGCATAGATTGGATACTTCTCATTCTTGCACACAAGCAAAGAATGATCAAAACGCTGCAGGTCTGTCACTGAGATTGAAACTCCCTCTCAACCAGGGTTTCACTTTCCACAATACCAAGTTTGTCTCTTGAAGTATTCGAACTTCATTCTGGATAAGGGTTTGGTAAGAATATCTGCAACCTGTTCATATGTGCTAATATAATTTAGCTGAATGGTGCCTCTTTGCACCATATCCCGAATGAAGTGATAATCTTACAACCAGGTTACAAGATTAGGGCCCAGCCCTAAGTAATACATACAATGTTTAAGTTGTAATCCGAACTTAGCTGACAACTTCAAATACTCCTGAGAGAGTATCAGAGCAAGTGTTCCATAATATCCACCTTGTACTGCCTCAGTCTTCTCTCAAAGAAGAATGTAACACCATAATCTTCCATCTTGCACACAAGCAAGAAATGGAATAGACATAATTAGAATATTGTAGTCTTCCATCTTGCACACAAGCATAGAATGGAACTACATAACATAGTCTTCCAGCTCGCACACAAGTATAGACCGGATCCACTTTTCATCACTCGCAGAGGATGATACAACACAATGTATCACAGAGGTTGAGACTCCCTCTCAACCAAGGTGGTGTTCTTCACAGCTCCAAGTCTATCTCAAGCTTCAAGAGAACATCTGCAACACAGGATTGACCTGCCATAAAACATTGAATTGTCAGGTATCAATATATAACCCTAGTAATAAATCAAAATAGCACAACAAGAATTTTGAGAAACCACACTGCTTCTCTTGGTGCAACACTTGCAACAATATATTTATCTACTTAATGCCACTGAAGACTGTCCCTGTAGGTCCAAGAGATCGCAGTGGGTGAATGCTTGAAGAGTTTTCCTTGTCCGTAACACTTCTTGACTAATCTTGATCAACAAAGAATTTTCTTTCTTTCTTCTCACAACATTCAGTTGGGGTGAGTTTGCAAACAATATTTCTGTCTACATGTGTCTGCTCAAATTTAGCAGCAGCACTGCGAATTTCCATTTCAAGGTTTGCTTCGGCTCCAAGGACCTTCATAAGATTGCTCATCTTTATTTTAAGTTTGCCGTCAATGATGCCAGTGTAGCTGCTGGACGGTAACAAAATCATGACCCACCACTCCACATCAGGTCTTGGATCTTTTGTGGGAAATCTTTCAAGCACTTCAATCAGATTTGGATTGATATCAATCTCAGCCTTTGCCTTCGCCAGCTGGGCTTGTTTAATCTTCAGCTCCTTGTCAAAATATTTAGGGACTTCACCATCATTTTCTTCAATTGTTGCAGCTGGTTTTGATGAAAACAAGATAATCCCAAACCTCATAGGTACATTATCCTCAAACATTTGCCCTGTTACCTGTACACTGTCTGTCAAATCTAATTTGACAAGGGGACCTGCTTATTTTTATGTTCACATGGAGCGAAGGATTCCCTGAATGGCCATAATATTGTGAAAGATCTCTATATGTTTACAAAACCTTACTGGGATTAAGGGATGATTTTCATAGCATATATTGCATCTGATCTGCAATCATTTTAAAAGACTATATACAGTGAGAAATCTGCGGAAGTTACCCTTCATGATTCCTCAACAGATCTTTAATTATTTATCTAAAAGCATGGAAGAGTTGGGAGAGAATACAAGGTCTTACAAATTTTATGCAATTTTACAAGGGTTACTAATTGCATTTGCATCCATTATGGTAGGATTTTGACTACCAAAAAGGAAAACAGCAGCATCTCTCTATTGCTGTTGTATCCTCTCTGAAATAAAAATTTATAGAAATATGTTAACTGCTTAACTGTTGTTATGTAGGAATTAAGTTGTTAATAAAGCTTCTGTTGCCATGTACACTGTTGATATGCACATATACCATTTATAAGGTCTATTGCCCATTCATATTTTACTCTTCATGAAATATTATACAATATGATTATCTCTAGAACCATGTCTTTGAGGTAATAGCCAAGGAAATTATTTGTATGGGATAGTGATGATAAAATCTGATTTATGATGTATGCAGCATGACCTTTGATAATAATGCATGCCATGACATAACATCGGTCTCAACAACAAGCAGAAGATCTGTTAGTTAGTTATGCTACTTCATAAGCACCCTTCTACTATGGACTTGGTGTACCATTTGATAGTGCCAACCCCCTTTATAGCTATTTTGTGATTAAATGCATGTTAACTGAAATGACAGGATGGTGACAGCATCATCTCCAGGGATACCTCAGTATGTTAAATTGACAGCAAGGTGACACCTTTTGGTTATGAAAGGATTATGAATGTGGGAATCAGAATGTGCTTAGGAAACAAACAAGAAGACAGAGAGAAAAAGTGGGATCCAAAACTGCTAAACAAAAAATCAAAATGATATCAAAAGAAAATAATCCATTAAGTTCAAGATACCTTTCTGGTAGAACACCATATCTCTCCCATACACTGAAAAATTCGCGGTGAGTTGAATTTGCAGCTAACACATCACCAACCAAAATCTGTTTCCAGCATAAGAGAATAAAGGTTGCTCACTAAACTTGATTTTGCAAACTCATTTCATTTCTCTAGTACCACTCAAATATAAACACAAACTCTTTAATCACCTGTAAACCAGGCCAAAAGGCCTGGAGACTTGTGAGCTGCCAGTGAGTTGCTTTTCCTGTTCTCATATCAGCTTCATGGTACCTGTAGGCAATGTATGCAAAAAAAATTGCAATCAAGTCAAAAAAAAACAAGAAAAATTACAAGAATATAACAGTGTCATATTCTCTTTCATTCTTCAGATTAGGAAGAAACAATTCAATGAAAAATATAAATATTAGAATCCAGTAGCAGCAAGTCACCTAGACTAGGAAGAAACAATTATAATGTATCCCTTACAAAATTGTTTGTCATACAAAAGAGAATGTCTTGAATGAAAGTAGATGTGGATGAGGATTCGAGTAATTTTCATATTTAACATGGCTTATTAATACCTGTACAGGCTATACAACAATTTAAACATTTTTGCCTAGCGTGACAAACTGGTTGAGAAATGTTAAAAGTTAAAAAAGAAAGAAGCATTTGGTGAATCACATACAACTATGGAGAGGAGATAGAGAAATTCTGAAATAGGGTTAGTGTTTAAAAGAATAGGAAATGGAAGGAAGAAGAGGCCCATGCAAATCATTGGTGTCTTTTAAGATAGGGTTGATGGCTTGAGTAGTGTCTTGATGTGGGAATAATTCGAAGGTACGGGGGTTCGAACAATCAATATGAGGATAGAGATTAACAAAGGAATAAAAAAAGACCAGCCACATGCAAAAGATATTACACCCCAAAGATTTGCCTCTACCAAATAACCAAACAAGTACAAAACTCTCTACAGTCTACCAAGTCATCAAACACCTAATCAAATACAAACTACTCAAAAAACACTCTCTATCATCTATAATAAGTCCAAAATAGACATGGTGGGCACAAGATATGGGCTATTGAATAAAAGAAAGGAAAACCACTAGCATCACTAAATGGTGCTCGGAGAGCTTCCAAAGACTATACAAAGTCAAAAAACTAATATTGTGGGCAAAAGTTATTGCTCGTTGAAGAAAAATTACCTTCTAGGGCTAAAGAATAGCCCCTAGGTCCTAACTAGTGACCCTTCAAGCAATGCTGGATTGCAGGTGGTTGCAGTGGAGGATTGGTGGTCCACCAATGGCACACAATCTGTTAGGGACAGCAAAGTAATGGATCTAGTTGGTGGAGGTGTAGAGCTCCAAAACTCAACCTAATCAGCAAGCAATCAAGTGGGGGAGCAAGCGAGCTAAGATATAGCCATCCTATCCAAGGGCTAGGACCTAAGGCCAAGGCCAATATCCCCACATGGCCCATTAGGTTGGCACTAACAGCCATGTCCTCTTTGCCATGCAAAAAGTTGTTTACCTACCAATAATTTGTACCTTATATACCTTATGGAAGCAATATATGGAGAGCTAAATTTATATTTACCCCTGCACTCATAGCTTTTTGTTTCTGCAGCTCATCTTAAAATTTGGTTCATGGGTTTGGGGAATGAATTTATATGCATAAAACCTTGTTCCCCAGCCTTGACCTAAGAGCAAAGTCATTTTCATCAACAAAAGCTCTACCAGTGAAACAACATTAAAGCTTGGTTCTCATGTTATGACATCAATTGGTGAGATACCAAGCTTGGACTACTACAATATGAAAATCTGAAATTTATAAAAAAATGTGAAATCACATAACCTTAATGAGGAATTACCATGGTTAGATCCATCTTTTTTATGATGCTAAAAATCAGCCAAAATAGCATGCTTAACAATGTCACCTTATGTGAACTTATAACAGCAATAAATAAAAGATAACATCACCATAAGATAGCGACAAAGAGACACAAACCAACAACATAAAAGCATCCATTGACACAAGATTTATATGAAGAAAACTTTACGGGAAAAACCTCCACCTAGAAGAGAGGCCAAGTTATCATTATCTTTAAAACAAGATTACAATTTGTAGAGTTATAAGACTCACAGAGTCTAGCCTAGACTCGCAGAGTCTGGCCTAGACTCGACGAGTCCCGAGGCGGGTCACCTTTGCCAAGGCTAGAGGACCCTGGACTCGGACTCGGCCGAGTCTGGCCAGGTCTGCGCAAACTCGCAAGTCTATCAAACTCGGCCGACTCGCCGAGTCATGAGCCCCAGATTCTGCCGCCCAACAAGTAAAAAAAAGGCAAAAAATAATTAAAAAGTCAATGTAGTCACCATTAGAGACAAATTTCAAAGATGTGAGTGATAAAGCCAACGCAAACCTTGGACTTTGATGGATATTCTACAAATATTATTTTTTGAGCATAAGATATCAACCAATAGAAAAAATAAATCCCGACGCCTTTATAAAATAATAAGTCATTTGAACTTTCAGGGGCGCTGCCCCCAAAAACCCCAACAGGGGCACTGCCCCTCGACCCCACCCTATACCACAACAGGGAGCGTGCCAAGGACACTGCCCCTTGACCCCATCTTGGGGGCACTGCCCCCAAACCCCCGTTGAATAATTTGGGGGAAAACTGTGCTGATAAAAGTGGGAAAAATTTAACCTTCGAGTCTGATTAGGCTCCATATAACAACATTGGTCAATATTTATATCAAACTCAGATTTATGAAATTCTCTATTAAAGTTATTTCTACAAATCTGTCTAGTAATAGTTGTTCATTTATTATGGTTTAGTTGCTCTTCAGTGTGCAAATATCTTTGTTTAGTTGAATAAGATTGAATGCAAATATGTTGGAAGAGACAGCTAATAAAGTGCACCATGTTGTAATACTCTGAGTTCTTATAAATGTCAAGCTGGTTATAAACCAAATCTGCTCCGCAAATATTTTTTTCTGAGCATTAGACATTTTGCAAATGTTTGTTATAATTGTTTGGAATATATTACAAGGACTTGGGGTGAAATCAGTAAGAGTATCTCACAGTGGTATCAAAGATTTGACCCTGCCAACCTATCGCATTAAGAGTTGTAGTTGTCAGACAAAGATGAAATCCAATCAGCATCACATTGAGGAATTCAACACAGTTTATAAAGTTTTTGCAGATGTTCCACAAATATCGGGAAGATTTTATGAATTAGATTCATCATATTTCCACAGTCCATGTTGTTGATTTGCATTTATACTTATGTTATCAATATAAACTTGTGTATGTGCTTCTATTTGATGAGATTATTGTGTCTTTAATGTTTATTTATTAAAGGATGAATGAAACAGGTTTTAAATCCTCAAAAAAAATTGAATTTCTTGGGTCTTTCAATTTGCCGAGTCTTCGCCAAGTCTAGGCACCGAGTCCGAGTCCAAGTCAAAAATCAGCTTGCCGAGTCTGAGCCGAGTCCGAGTCTTGTAACTATGACAATTTGTCGCACACTTTAATTCTCCTCTTTGCCTCCAACATGAAAGCACCTATGTACCTGTGAAGTATGAACATCCTCTTTATGTTCTAACTTGTTCCTCCTTAGGTTCTTGTACCTGTTGTTCCCTTCAATTGCCACATCCAAGGAGCTGAATTTATAGAATTGTAAATAGGTCTTAAGCACCAAACTTGGCACCTAAAGACAACTTTTCATTCCAAATGTTGCATCCTTTGATTTACTTCCTAGAAAAGTCTAAGGACACAAGTTTTGGCTCCAAAACTTTCCCTCCAAACTAGGTGTCCAAACTTGGAAATGAAACATCACATGAAATACCACAAATGAATATCAAGAGACACATATTGCCTCTTTCCAAATGCCCACTTGGAGAAGCCCAACAGTCACTTTTTTGTCCAATTCCCTTTTTTTTACCATCCCCTTCTAGGCATCCATATTTGAGAAGATAGTAATTAAATATTTATGTCCAAAAGTCACCTTTACCACTACTAGTGAAACCCCTCATCCCTTATAAAAATGGTGAGAATAAAATATTAAAGATTATTTTCCCAATACACTATAAGTGTCTATGGACACTATCTAAGGATGTTGACACCATACAATATGACATACAATTTACAAAGTAGATGGCACCTTAATCCTAACATTCTCCCACTTGGCATCATAAATTGTAAATACACTAAGGAATCACAAACAAGGGAAAAGCATCCCTTAGCCAATCATGTACCACTTGACTCTTCACCATGCTCTCATGCTCCAACAAGATACCTACAAAAGCAACCATGATAAACACCATCAAGCAAAAAACTCTTCATGTCATGTCACCCATGATTAAATAAGGAATGCGTTGAAGTGTAACAAATCAACTGTCACTAAAACCTGCACCAATCTTTATATAAACACAAGCAATAAATTCAAATGATAACAAATGGCTCTGATTAACTGCCTTACTCATACAAGTTAGAATAGAAACCACAACAAATTGCAACTCACCCAAGCTAACCATACCTCAAACTAGGGTATACAAACCACCATAGATAGAACATCATGTCATCAACATATCAACCCAAAACTGCAATCAAGTCTCTATATATCCATCCTCCTATCTCAAATGCTATATACCAATGCACAAATGACCATAGACTAAGCCAACCAACAAAGTCTATATGAACAATGAATCAATCTTGTGGATATAGACAGTCCACATCCAAGTCATCCCATTACAACCAAATGGATGGCCAACCCACATAACTACACAAATCGTAAATCCTAAAAAATGAAACATGCAAACTTATCATCATATCAATAACCTACAAACCAAGATATCAAAAAAGATAACTTGAAACTACACCGGCAAGGTCAAATCTGAAAAATAGATCAAGGCATACCAAGTCTACCTATAGTACTTCACATAGAGGACGTGGCTAAGTTCTCTATTTCATAGTATTAAGGAAACATACAATGATATGTAAAACCTACAAACAAATACATTGCATTAAAAATGACCAACCCCATGAAGATCCACAGTCATGAGCTTCCAATGCCCAACATAGATCACAATGACAATATCCATGGCTTCCAATCTCACAAATCTACAAACATTCACTACAACCTACAAGCCTACATTTCAAGAAAGGTAACAAACCCCCCTTCCTACCGATTCAATGGCTCTTACAACAAACTAGCTCTGATACTACTTGTTGGGAAGATAGATTTGATCATGGTAATTGATAATTAAGGTTATGTAATTTTAGATTTGAATACAAATTTCAGGTTTTCATATTGTAGAAGTCCAAGCCTAGTATCTCACCAATTGATGTCATAACATAAGAAGAAAGCTTTAATGTTAATTCATTGGTTAGAGATTGAAAATTTCACAAGAAGATTACCTTACATACCCCTACAATACTGGAAGATTCAATGTTAGAAGTAATTGGGAATTCCCTCGCGAAGCTTTTTTGTATATCAAGTGGGACTACTGATAGGACCTGTACAACCTTTGCTCACCTTTATGTGGAGATGGACATCTCTAAAGGATTTCCAAGGGAAATTTTCCTCAAAGTTGGATATTGTAAATGAAGACAAATGGTAGATTATGATAAAATTGCTTTCAGATATACACTATTTTTCCATTGAACATATTGTATCCTAGTGATTGAAAACACATTTTAAATAGGTTATTGTTGATAAAGTAAGGAATGGCTTAGCGAATCCTTTGAAGCCCAATTGTGGGATGGTCACCTTCTCACTACCATCTGATTGCAAATAATATGCAGGTAGGGGATGGCTTCTTCAAGGGTAACCAAAAGGTGCCTTCTCATCTTGATCCTCATTCATCTGATCCATCTCCTTCTAATATTTCAGCTGCTAATCTGGCGTCTCCAGTGCTCCAATTCAAAGAAGCAGATACTGAAAACAATTGATATAAAGCAATCTAAGGGGTTCAATCTTCAATTGGCTTCACTAAGATGCCACTTTCATCCCAAGAATTCAGTTTTCAGATTTTCCATTCTCATTTATTTTTTCAAGTTTATCTTGGAGCAAAAAATGGATATAGACCATATACTGTGGTTGAAGTGGTCGCAAGCAATGTGTAATGTCCCCTTTCTCCGAGTGATCGCCTAGAGGAGATTATTAGCCTATTTTATTCCCATGGGCTAATTAGATTGATGCAAAGGAATAAATTAATTAATTAAATGTTAAATAGTCCTAAGTCCTTGGGATTATTTATAATGTAATACTTTATAAGTAGTTGGTCAAACTCTATTTTATAAAGTGACTTTATGATAATGTCAATGACAAAATATAAAGTAAAGTCACTTTTGGAGGGAAAAGTAAAAAAAAAAATAAAATAAAATAAAATATTACTTTCAAAAAGGAAACGCATTATAAGAGGAAAAATGAAATGAGGATTCATTCTTGAGTTGTTATTTTCAAAGAAACTTTTCCTTGAGAGCTTGAGAGCTTTAGCTTGTAGGTTCAGCAAACACTAGGACAGAAACCCAGATCAGCCCACTTGGTGAATTCATCTCAATA
Organism: Cryptomeria japonica; assembly: GCF_030272615.1. Taxonomy (NCBI): domain Eukaryota; kingdom Viridiplantae; phylum Streptophyta; class Pinopsida; order Cupressales; family Cupressaceae; genus Cryptomeria; species Cryptomeria japonica. The sequence continues at coordinate 443,781,792 of NC_081411.1, read as the reverse complement.
TTCACAATTGCACATCATTGATCAGTTTCCATGGAGATTCAATTATCTAACTCACAGATTTTCAGAGGGTTTGTTATTTTATGTATGGAGGCACTCCAGGTATGTGTTACCTAATGGCATTTGGCATTTTCTGATTTGTAACAACAACATGTGTTTGTAAATAGCAATACATTTCTATGTTAAAAGAATACCATTGGCTTATTTAGATTCTTTGTATTTGCATGTTAGTTTGGAGGTGACCCAAATCCTTGCATGCTAGTTTGGAGGTAACCCAGGGTCTTACATGTTGTTTCCTATCAGTGCATGTCTTGTATTCAAACACCTAGATAGTTGCATGACAGTTTAGATCAATTTTATGAAGTGGCTTTCTTTTGCATGCCATTTTGGAGCAGTACAGATTTGTGGGTTTGATTGCTTGGCAATTTTGATTAGTTCCAAAAGGTGGGTTTACTTTGCATGTTAGATTTGAGAATACCCAAATGTTTGCATGTCATTTTGGAACCTTGCACGTTAGCGGGTTGGAGTTGCATGTCAATATTTTGACTCATGCGTGATAGTAAAAGAACTCAAAGGTATATTGCTAGGGAACAGAGGAAACAATTTCAGTGGCCTAAACCTTATCTAGAACAAGAAACATTATCAAAGGCTATAGCTGCAAGGCAGCAACATACTGAAATTGGGACATCAAGCAAGATGGGTGACAGAAGAGATAATAGTCCACCATGTGATGATGATAGGGCAGCAATGTGATGATGATAGGGCAGCAAGGGAAATCTTGAGTGGTCTAACAGCAGGACAGCAGCAAGTAACAAATGTTTTACAACAACTTACACCGGCCATTCAAAGAATGAACATGGGTCCAAGGAGACATAATCAGGAGCAAGCAGATAATGATAGTGCAATTAGTACACCACATGTGGAGAGGACTCCTACATGTACTTCAGATAGACCTATGTTGCCTACCTTCTTGTCCAAGAATGAAGCAAAAGTGGAGGTTGATGATTTAGATGATGAGGTGACATTTACAGATAATGTTATGACTGTGCATGATAATGTTAATTTTAAGCAATCGGATGTTAATTTAAGCAATTAGATTGTAATCAAACTATGAATAAACAGTAACAGCAATAAAACAAAAGACACAAGACACCAATACCCTGGGAAAACCTCCCTCTTGGAGGTGAAAAACCCAGCCTTTAAATATGATATGTATTATCTCAAGTGTAGACAATTTACAAGGCAATGACTTATCTCAGATTGCGGTTCAATGTATCAGTGAGAATTGCAGTCCTTCATCAACAACAGATGGTTAGAAGGAGCAGCAGATGTCTAGATCAAATTCGCCATAAAACAATCTCCCTTGCAGAGTTTACACAATCGCCTTATACCAGTTCGCATTATACCAGTTCGCCTTATACTAGTTCGCTGCTAGGAGAGCATATAGCATTTGTGATGTGATTGTGTTCAAATGACTTCATCTTGTAGTGGTTATATATTAACCTTTTGGCGCTAATCATCCTTAAGTCGGCTTGCATGTTTATTGAATAATGTTATATTGTCATTGCACATTTCCCACGTTAGACATTTGGGTCCAGCCCAATAGTTATTGAATTGCCTTTCAACGTTACATTTGGGTTCAACCCAATAACACATTGAATTGCCTTCCACGTTACATTTGGGTCCAGCCCAATAACACATTTACATAATAGATAATACAAGCGTATTTTAATTGTCATTGACAACATTAAAATACATTAGGTATCCGAGCTAGCTACTATTTCAACAGATAAGTGGAATACTCTACCTCAACATGTCAAGGAAGTTTTACCCTGCCATCAGTATATGGGACAGCAAAGAGAGAATAGAAGAACAAGGCAAGAACGAAGACCATGGCATCAAAACAAGGATCTTAAACATGCTACAAACAAACTTACTCTTCCTACATTTGATAGTAGTGGAAGCACAAGTGCTAGAGTTTGGATTCACAAGTTAGACACCTTCTTGACTCTTAAAGAGGATGAAGCAATCAAGTTTGAAACTGTGCACCTAGAGGGTATTGCGTATGATTGGTGGCATCATGGTTTGGTCACTCAAAACCATGGTTTGATTAATTCCTATGAGGAGTTTAGCAGCAAATTAATTGCCCGATTTGATCGTAAGGATGTGGAGGTGTACTATAGAGAGTTGGCACAATTGAAGCAAAGTTGGCACTTGGATTCCTACAGTAATGAGTTCCAAAAGATCACTGTCATGGTACTTGATATGACTGAAAAAAGGGTGGTAATGTTGTTTATTAAAGGATTGAATGATAAAATAAAGGGACTTGTTAAGGTGCTTAAGTCTAGAACTCTACATGATGCTATCCAATTGGCTTTAGACCTTGATACATCATCTTCTACAAATCAGCCACCTAAGAAAAACTTCAGGAACAGCAAAGCAGATGACAAATCAGATGAGAGAGTTTTCAATCAGCCTAAGTCTATATCACCTAATTTGGACTTTGAGACGAGGAATGAGTTGCGTAGGAAGAAGTTGTGTTTTACTTGCAAGGAACCATGGGAGCCTGATCATAGATGCCTTGGGAAAGGCAAAGTACATTACATTGAGGTCATTTCCGACAATGATGATGTTGTAGCAGACACTAGTTCGGAAAGTGAACATGAGGGGCAGCCACCACCATTGGAGCATGCTGACTTAGCACAAGGTACACTCGCTTTTCTTTCTAGTGTTACTAGATATTATCCTTTCATGTGAAAAGGAAATGTCAAAGGACAAAGAGTTATGTGTATGGTGGATAGTGGTGCTACGCATAATTTTATTGATGAAGGCTTTGTAGTCAAGAAAGGACTACGAGTAGAAGACTTTCCTAGATTCAATGTCATGTTAGCAGAAGGATTCAAAATTAGTTGCACAAAAAGGATACCAAGGTTGAGTATACAACTAGATGGCTCTACATTTGATGATGAGTACTATGTCGTTGGCATTGGTGGTACCAAAGTAGTATTGGGAATACAGTGGTTGAGATCTCTTGGAAGATACATCCAAGAGATCAACAAGATGGAGCTTGAGGTCACACATATGGGTAAGCAAATTAGTTTGAGGGCAATCACTAATGAAATACCCAAAGATGTGGCAGCCAAGAGTATGCAGGTTTAATTCAGTGTTGAACGCTTCAAAGGCAGTACAAGGGAAGGTAATAACAGTCCCAATTTTCTGATTTGGGACAGAAACACTTTACCTCTGCATGATCATGAGTTAGCAGCCCATACAGATGAAGAAGACAATATTTTGAAGTACCCCAATGATAGCACTCAAGTTTGGGAAGATAGTCATGAGACATTGGTTGATGATGCAACTAGTTAAAGGATTGATTTTATACATTTTGACATAGCTGGTGTAAAATAGTCCCAAAGAATATGTGAAGAGTGGTTAGAGAGAGCTAGGAAAGCCAAGCGGTTGGCTGGCCAGGCCAAACTTCATCTTCAAAGGATCAAGGATTTGCATAACTCCATGGATCAAATAAAACAAGAGCACTGCAATTTCCATGATTCAGAAATTTCAGTTGGCATTGGCAACCCCATTGATGAAAATAATGATTTTCTAGAGCATACACTTAGTGGACCAGCCACTAATGACATGTCTTTATGTATAGATGAAGACACACATAATCCAGATTTGATTGAAACACCTACTTCTTTCGGGTATGCGGCTAACCTAATGTTAGGACTTTTGTCACATGACATGGATACTTTAATGATGAGTGGCTGTCCAACTTGGCTGGTTATAGTGTCTTCGGAATTGTCATAGCTTACATCGGCTGGTTGGTTGTGTTGGAGTGTGTGGGATCATGACTACATTGTTGATAATCGGCATAAGATGGATACTATATCATTATGTGGTCTTGGAGACACCATTGACATCATCTTAGGTCTGATTTTAGTGTGTATTATGCTGATCTGATTTATAACAGTAACCTGGTATGGAATGATACATTTTCCTATGCACCTATGATGGGTATGATCCACATCCCTATGAGATCATTCAGATTTAGATGGATAGTTTGCATTGAGGGCATGATGATAGACATCAATCTCTTCATTTTTTGTTGGGGTGATGGTATAATGATTTGGGATCCTGGCATTGGTTTGATTGGTATACTTCATTATAGGGATCATGGTGAATTGTTTTACACCTTTGTTTTGGTGGTGATTACATCAAAGTGGAGCAGTGGAAGTTTGGGTACAGGTGGTCATGCTTCAGAGACTTGAATCTTCATATTCATGTTGGAGAATACTTGCCACTGGATGATACTTTACATTATGCAAGTTTGCAATTGCTTGTGGGCAAGCAATCTTCAGGAAGGGAGTGTTTGGTATGTTTGTCGTTGCGCCAAAAGCTCGAGCTGTCAACGAACATCACAAACACCAGACTTACCTAGATCCACGGGAGGCGGTTAAGCCATGTCGCGAACCCCGAAGGAGGTGCTGACCACCAAGTCAACAATCTCCCCCTCAGCACCGACTGAGGGTTCCGCACCGACAGAATGAAGGAGGCCTCTCGGGATTCGAACCCATGACCCAAGGCTCTGATACCAATTGTTGGTATGTTTGTTGTTGTGCCAAAAGCTCGAGATGTCAACGAATGTCACAAACACAGACTTACCCAGATCCACGGGAGGCGATTAAGCCATGTCACGAACCTCGAAAGAGGTGCTAACCACTAAGTCAACAGGCAGGACTATAATGTCCCCTTTCACTGAGTGATCACCTAGAGGAGATTATTAGCCTATTTTATTCCTGTGGGCTACTTAGATTGATGCAAGGGAATAAATTAATTAATTAAATGTTAAATAGTCCTAAGTCCTTGGGGTTATTTATAATGTAATACTTTATAAGTAGTTGGTCAAACTTTATTTTATATTGATTTTGGGAATTTAATTTAATTAAAATATTTTACCCTCATCAAAATTATAAAGTAAAGTCACTTTGGGAGGGAAAAGTATAAAAGGAGGAAAAAGTGAAATGAGGATTCATTCTTGAGTTGTTATTTTCAAATTTCCTTGAGAGCTTTAGCTTGCAAATTCAGCAAACCCTAGGACAGAAACCCTAGAGGTTATGGCTATTTGGATGGAAACCCAAATCAGCCCACTTGGTGAATTCATTTCAGTATTCACAATTGCACATCATTGATCAGTTTTCATGGATATTCGATGATCTATCTCGCAGATTTTCAGAGGTTTTGTTATTTTATGTATGGAGGCATTCCAAGTATGTGTTACCTAATGGCATTAGGCATTTTCTGATTTGTAACAGCAGTATGTGTTTGTAAACAGCAATACATTTCTATATCAAAAGAATATCATTGGCTTATTTAGATTCTTTATATTTCATTTATTGATTTCCTTGAAAATCTATATTGTTCATCTTGCATGTTCAATCTGCGCATGTCACAATATTACATTATGATGAAACAAAACATGAGTAAAAACGAAAACCCAAATCAGTTTTGAAGCATTATCTGAGTCCGGGATATTTCACAATGAAACTAGATAGCAACAATAAATGTCAGCAATACCAATAATAATGACAGCAAGATGATCACACTAAAGGTTCACACAGACTATGGACCAAAAGTGGCAAAAGTTAAAAAAAATATATTTATGCAATACAAAGGAAAGCATGAAATATGAATACCAACAATACTAATAAATATGATACCAGGATGATGGCACTAATGATTCACATAGACTATAGAACAGAAGTAGCAACATGATGTGGGAGCATCCCAACTCATTGGCAATCTTGCATCAACCAAAAATGTTTTAATTCCTTTTTCTTTTATTCATTTGTTTTGTATATTTCTATTTGTGTGCCATGAGTTAGAGTGTGCACTTTCTCACTGGTGATCCTAATGGTTCCAAGATGGTTTGGCCTTGACACAAGGGATTTGTTGTGACTCTCTTGACACACTCGTGCATAAAGGGCTCATTCAGTTCTCCTTAATTTGACCATCTATAGTGTGTGGCAACTGTGCTGATCATGTTTCATATTCATCAGCTGTCTGGGGCTTCGGACAATATTGCTCCATTGGTTTATCACTCGAGATTGTTACCATCTAGTTCCTTGTTCACGATTTTCTTCAAGAAGATGGTAGCCTAGTTTATGGCAATTTGAATCCAAAGGTAACTTTGCACCAAGACATGGGATCATTGTACACCTTGGAACTCTGTCAGCACCAAAAACTTCTAGTGTAATCTGCAGAATTTCAACTCCTTTTGTTGTATATTGAGCAGATAAGATGTAAGCTTAATGAAGGGACTAATTTGGGAAGGTTGTCCCTAAACTCCTGGAGATTGTAATTGTGCTCCAAGTTGTTACGAAACCTCCCATATGAATGAAGCTAAATCGTTGAGATCCTCAATTTTTGTGTTCTTTTTTATTTCTATGTTTGTGCTTTGAGCCAAGCTGCTTGGTTTCACAGTCCTTAATTGGACTCTCAGACCTTTCCCTGCATCAGAATGGTTCCAGAAACGTAGCTATGTAGCATAAATATAAATACAACAGAAAATACTACTCTGGTTGGATGAATCTCCCTTGATTCTAATTCTACTACAAGTGATAATGCAAGGCAAATTAAAATAATATTTATGAGGAAAAGTATAGAAAAATAAGAACCCAAGGAAATCAACATTAGAATTGTTTCTGCCAATGAACATTCAATCCTCAACAATGAGAAAATTAAGAGTTAACCATTAGAACATTTTATGGATTATTTATTGTATACAAAGTGAAAAAGGGGCCAGAATTGAAAATTTCCAAAGAGGGTAAATGAATGACTCAAAAGGCTTACTTTTATAGGGATTCCCTTCTTACTGGATAATCAATATTTACTTCCAATTGTACATGGACGAAACCCATTCATGTATGGCCAAGAGTTTGTGCTCAATAATCTGAGAATGCTTTGGCAAAGGACCAACAAAATCATATGTGAAGACACTTTCAATCATTGTTTTTCCTCAAATCTGTTTTGTTGGCCAAACATTTCAAAAAAATAAGTACAGATTAGAATTTTGTTCCTGGAGATGGATTTGGAAGTTACAACTGTTGATGACCTCTGGGTCACTAACAACAATAAAGGTAAGAATTAAAAATTACAGCATTTTAAATATTATATAATTTTACTACACAAAGCAAAAATGGGGCAAAAAATTAAAAGTTTCCAAGAGGGTGAATGCATGGCTCAAAAGGCTTACCTAATAAGTAGAAGACAAGTTTAAAGAAATCAGCCTTAAGCATTAGTATTTATAATATATTTATATTATAATATTTTAGTTATCAACTTTTTAGTATCAATTATTATTAGTATTATCATTAAATTATATATAAATATACATATTTATTATTTAGTTGTATATATTATTTCATAAAATAAATTAATACTATTATTTATATTATATTATTTCAATATCAGTATATATTTATAATTTCTATATGTTTTTTGTACAAACATACCCAATCCCTTAAAATATTTTGTATCAACATACCATACCCACATACCCATTACCATACTGGATTATAACTTAACTTATTTTCTGGATTGTTGCTACCTCTAACCCATTTGTTACAATAGTGCAAGCTGATTGTGTCTATTTTGAGCTTCAACTGTTGAAACTCAGGGGAGATGGATTGTGTAGGACATTACAGACAGGTGAGTTTCCTTAAAATACTTTAAGGGCATTGCATCCTACATGTACTTAGATGGTGTATACTTATGCATTAATGACAATATACAGCTTAGCTTGCCATGCAAGCAATGGGCACATGTTATGGTACCACTGCATTCATTCTTGGGAATAATAGTTCAGTCTATGCATCTATTGTTATGAATCACTTCAAGCAAAAGGACAAATGGGTGATTGTTCAATTGTTGATCCTAGAGTTGATATGTGGTACGGTTACAAGTCAGAGATAACATCTTCCACATTTTGAGCCATTTTTTTATAAGGTTCAAATTAATTAATGTGTATGCAGTGCAACTCTAAATAAATTATAAGTATTTCCTATACGAAGAGCTACTAACAGTTCATTATAGTTAATATGTACTCCCAATGCAGTCAGTCACTAAGCAAATGAAAGGGGATTTTTTGACCAATGTCTCGACATTTCAAACATTCGAGAAGCAAATATTAGTGTATTATTTCAGAAGCATAATATAAAATAAAGCTTGCTTGGACATGGCTGAAAATTTGGTCAATTCATACTGAAGAATTCCATCTGTGTTTAGGTGGGTTAGTGTATCAGACTTGTTAAATGTAGATTAATTGAATTTTTTTTACGTCAGGGTTGAGAAATAAGAACTATGGGTCCTTCCATCCATACTTTACATTATTTGGAAAGAAAATAAAACCCTTCATCAGGAAGTGTCTATGAACTACATATTTAAGCTAGTCTGGAAGGCAAAGATGGACCTCTGTTAACTAAAATATGTCATGTCAGACTGAATGCTCAGACAAATATGTATGCACACCCATTATAACCAACATCGGAGCAAAAAATGACTTACAAAGAACCATAATGAGGTCAAGAATAAAGATTACATAGCAATCCTTGCAGAGATACTCCAGTGGCTAGTGGACAAGATCTTTTTCATTAGGTCCGGAAAGACCATTGTTAATGCAATTTGCATACGCAAATACCATTTGGACATCAATTTGCGAATTCTTCCCAAGCTTTGCAATAGCCCTAGAAAACTTGTATTTAAATGAGAAATATTTTTGTTACCAGTATCTTCAATTGATGCTAACTTTCCTGCTAAGAACAGTATGAATGTTCATATTCTCACTGACCACATAAACCATGGGAACCAAATCTATCTTCTGCATGGCTAATACTAGTATAAGTTATAACAAGCTAGACAAGTACCACAAGTTCAGGGATTTCATCATATGTAAAAGACAGAATATGCACATAACATTTTAAAGTGATAATGAGAAAGAACACTGGACTTTTTCCTACCATTTGTTTATGGTTCTTGATCCAATGTCCAGCTAAAGGCCTCAAGGATGACCTTCACTAGACTTCAGGGAAACCGGAAAAGTAAAATTTTAGAAATTAATGGACTAGTGCTTGAAACTTGAAAGCATAGAAACACCTGGATCTATTTGATGTCTTATCCCTTTTAAATATCCAGCTTAATGTAGTTTAAGCTCAGCATTGATGCCATGAATTTTTGCCCAATATATCTATTATTACCATAAGAACCAATGTTTTTATATAAGAGCAGACCATCAGTTGCAACCTGATTTCATTAACACAATACACCGAAAAGGGAAAAGGATAATCATTTTACACACCATGGACCATGCCGAAAATATTTCTGCACAGCAGTATATGCCGAAGAGAACATATCCCAGTACTCATCCCTTCCAAACAGGATGTGAGCTTTAATAAGATACTCATAGAAAGAATCAACACCTGTAACAAACAACTATCCACCATAAACCCAAAAAACATTTACATGTACAAGTATAGTTTGCTTACCATTATACAAGATAAATTAGGACCACATTAAATAAAAAGTTTGACTTAGTTAAGTAGTTTATTGTGGCTAAAGCCCACATACAATGCAGATCCCCAACAAGCCTGGCATGGAATATTCATAGCTGCAAAAGTTAAAACATATTATGCATTTCCATAGTCAATTCCTCTATTTTTCACAGGTATTAGATGTCATCATTAGATAAACTACTAGAAAAGATGATGCTTGCTATTAAAGATACTTTATAGATAAAGAGACAAGACATACAAAAGATAAAGGACTGTCTGAAACTTAAAAGAAGCACTAAAACTGATGTAACTGGCTCACACTTCAGACCAAAGAGAATTATGGAAACAAAATATTGAAAAATGAAAGAGATTAAAACAATGTACTAGCATGTTAAAAGTTCAAAGTGCTTAAGAAGGCATACCAGCACCAATTCCAGATGAATGTTCAATCCATTCTCCTGTTGTTACATCCAGTGTGGTTCCCATTAAATCTAAAGAGCTCCTCATGCTCCATAATTTACGAAGGGCACGTAAAGCAGATTCCTCATACTCAGGTTTGCCTGTCAATCTTGATAATGCACCCATTTCAAGTATGAGAGAACCTGAATGACAGGCAGAACACTCAGTCAATAAGCATTTATATGCTGCATCCATTTCTATGGATAAACCAAACAGCTAGAATGAAAGAAATTGCATGTCACCTCACCACAGCCAGATGTGCTTGTCTCAGTAGTCTCATTCTCCATCACTCCATGCTACAAGGGATATTAATTCAGAATTAGTAAAATAAACATTGAGAAGTGTTAAATATATGAAAAAAAATCAAACTAGCAAGTTTTAAATATTAGAAATGCTAGCTTACCTTTGTGAACAAAATATAATTTAAAATAACAACTAAATTGTAATCCAAACTGAATTTTTTTTTCTGATTTTTGTAATTTTCAATGAACAATACAAGAAACCTTAAGACCTTTTGATAACCAAGATCCTGACGTGGGCAAGGTGAGAGCATACGGTCAAAGGGGTAGAATAATACTAAATTATAATGCTTGTTGGTGTTAAGCCACACAACTTATGATGCATGCGAAGGAATCAAAAATGGTTACAACACTGGTTATGGCAGCAAACCTTCTAGAATGGAATACAAACTTAATATTTAAAGTGTCAGTGAATAGCACAAATCAACATAATAGATGTCAGAAACTATTACATACTGGTTCTAGCAACAAGCCTTCCAAAACAATATAAAATTTATAAGCTGAGAACCAAATTGTCTTTAATGAAAATATATCAAATCAATGACTACAAATTATTCAATAATCAGCTGAATAACAGAAATCTTATCAGTGATTAAATGTTGCAATATGAGATTCCAAGACCAAATTGAAAATCAAAGTAACATATTGTTGACGTGTCTAAAGTCGCATCGTTGCAAACTCCATCCGGCCAATGCAGAATAGAATGTACTCACTGAGTATCCTATCCTCTCTTGAGATAAGGAAATCCCTAATGCTGTTTCTTTGATCAAAGGGGATGACCTCAAGGTTTTGATTGTCAGGTCTTGACTGCGGGATTACTCAATGGTTTGATGTGTTTTGCTGGAAACACAAAGGGGACTTACAGTGAGATGGACAATTGTTGGATGAGTTCCCTAAAATTCTAACAATCTTGTTATCGGTTGATTTCAGGTGGATCGATACTACTTCAGCTGGACTGTGGGGTTTCTTGGTAAAAAAAGAAAAAAAGGGGGATAGGGAAAAGAGATATAGAAAATCTAACTATTTAACTAAGATAGCATGCTCAAGAAAAACAGACAGACACCTCCAAATAACCAGATTAAACACTATCAGCTATTTAAGCACAATGTTTGTAAGAATCTAGTGCGATCTTCAAGGAAAATTAAGTTTTCATGCTATTAAACATAACTTCAGAACTTTAACATTCATTCACTAAGTGTTTAATAACCGAATTAAGCATATGAGAAGGTTCAGATTAACCATGCAAAGGGAATGACAATTAGTCAGTCCTTAATGGTATGAACAGCGAGGATTCTATCAGATGTTTATCTAGAAATGCTATAGAAAAACGAAAGACATAACAGAATAATTTAAATGGTGAAGAAGGAGACCATGCACTCACAATGAAAAGAAAACAGCATTAACTTTGCATTAATCCTGTGTAAATTTCGCCAGAGCTTCAGCAACAATCCATGAACTTCTTACAAAATATGGGAAAACCAGTCCCTTTAAATAGGCTTCCAAAAATAGATGAATGGCCAAGATCTAAATTAAACAAGTGGGCCAGATTCATCTTTACAAAAGGTACCCATACCCATAAATGGAGGGTAAATATCAGCAACCACCCAAAAGGGAGCAATAACTACCTAAAAAGGTAATTAAAAAACTATCCCTAATAATTCAAAAAGTGCACATGCACAAAGTTTAAAGTTTACAGTTGACTTGGCAATCAAATATGAACTTTTGCCAAAAAAGTGCCTTTTAATTTTAAAAGAAAAATGCATTTTTAAGAAAGCACTTTTTCTTTTCCAGCTTCACATCCATTTACTAAAAATTGATCCTCGCCATGCAAATACTCCTTCCAAATGTCCCGACCTGCTGCACATTCTTCGCGAACATACTCTTGGAACCTGATGCACAATTGGAACAGCAAACTGAACTGAGGCATAGGGGGATGACGTATTTTATACTGCATGCCTCCTATATAACGGTCTATGGGCTTCAAACCATCCTGCCAGTCGGACCGATTACGCTCGAAACACAACATGTCTGAATGTAGTTTACCGGCAAAATCCAAGTCCTCAATGGAGTAGGCGATCCTATCCGCTCTCAATCTTTTCTCCTCGCCATGCAAATACTCCTTCCAAATGTCCCGACCTGCTGCACGTTCTTCGCGAACATACTCTTGGAACCTGATGCACAATTGGAATAGCAAACTGAACTGAGGCATAGGGGGATGACGTATTTTATACTGCATGCCTCCTATATAACAGTCTACGTGCTTCAAACCATCCTGCCAGTCGGACCGATTACGCTCAAAACACAACATGTCTGAATGTAGTTTACCGGCAAAATCCAGGTCCTCAGTGGAGTAGGCAATCCTATCCGCTCTCAATCTTTTCTCCCAGTCTGGTTACATTATGTCATCGGACAGATCATTTTTCCACCCCAAAACCATTGATCGGAGGATTGTCTTGCCAAGTTCCTGCATGTTCTTCAGAATTCCCTCGCATGCATCCTACTCTTTGTCAATGATTTCTCTTGTCTCATTCTTCATAGTGATAGTCCAGTACCATTCTTTAAAAACGTTGATATCATGGGGGTCCAGGATGGCGGACAATGTGGGAATCTGTGCTTGGGTCCAGAAAAGAGCTCTTACAAGGAGGAAGAGTTGTAGCAGCTACCTCATGGATTTTGAGGAATTCCCATTTTACCTCGAGCAGCTTGACCAAAATGGTCTCTCGATGGTGAGCCATTTCTTTTACCTCTTCAATGATTTGCTCTCCTCTTTCTTTAAGGCCTTGCATCCATTCTTGAACGGCCTTGGCAATATCTCGTACTCCTTCAAATTCTGTGGTGGTCCTTTGCGCCAATGTTGTCGGGGGAATGTGGGATTCGGAGGCATTATGCAATGGTCTCAGGAGTTGATCAATGTACCCCTCGGCCTACTCAACACGAACTCGATACATGTCCTTTTTAGCAGTTATCTCTTCGAGTTGTCTAAAGCATGTTTTGCACGGAGTCTTTGAACTCCTCCCTTTCCTGTTCCTTGGTGGCTCGTTCGATTGGGACGGTTGTGATACTATAATCAGCCAGTGTAACTTGATTTGCTCGCTTATCGGCAGGGGGGGTGGCGATATGGAGGGTACGGTTCCTTTGTTCATCTTTGGTTATCCGGGAATACGCTTTAGGATTTTTCTTCCCCTTGGACTTGGCTTCGTCTATGCGCGAGAAAATGTCCTCCAAGTCGATGGGTGGCTTGGTGGCTGCCTTTCGTTGAGCTCAAGCAACTAACCAATCTTGAGGTATGGTCTGGGTTGATGCTATGGTTAAATTTGCACTCTGCTCTTTAAGGTTTTCAGCCAGCTCATTGCATATTTGCAGCTGCTCTGTTACAAGAGGAGTGGAGGACGTGTCAAGTCCCTTGCTTGCAGCTGAATTTTCTCCTACTTCACTAAACAACTGTCTGGTATCTTCTTGTGATGATTGTTCCTCAGTCCCTTCAGGCTCACGGGTCTCATTTCCTTTGCTCTCCCTCAACAGTGGAGTCATCCTTTGCAATACTATGCAGCTGCAATTCATGGCGGCTACCCTGAGTGGGTTCATGCATCTCCAGCCCTTGAATGGATGGAATCTCTCCTTCCTCCACTTGATTCTCAGGTTCGGCAGATTCAATGGCTCTTACCTCTGTATCTAGCCTGTCTTGTTCAGGAGGATCATCAGCTCTGAATGCTTCAACATCAATCTGGAAAGGCAGAGCAGGTATATAATTTAGTTCAACTACATCATCAGATGAACTGAAGTCTTTTGATGATGAAGTAACCTCTGGTCTCCTAATAGGGATCTTCTCCCTTCTTGTTCTTTTAGATGTCCGAGTCCCTCTGCTGGCTTTAGCCTTCCTCCTTTTCTCGGGCTTTTCAACCTCTTCCTTAGGTGCACTAGAGGTTCCCTCATCTTCAGAGGACTGAGAATCAAGGCTACCCATCAAGTGGTAGGTAAATTGGACTCCCTCATGAATTAAACGCTCAATTTGCTGGTGTAACCACTGATTAGTGTATCTTCCTGGGGCTGCCATAACCGCCTCAAAATCAGTGATTGGATACTGTGACCAATCAATGCCTGGCAAGAGATGCCTGATCGCCTCAAATTCCCGGACCTGTAGGCAATTTCTTGAATCCGTTAGCTGATCCGAGACCTGACGGTATTCATAGAGTCGCATTTGCTGCACACTCAGCCTTGAATATTCGCGCCGTCAAACTTCATAGTCATCAGAGCAGTTCTTCCAATAATCTTCAACTGATTCCTTCGCTCTGTATCGCCTACCGTAGGCTCTCTTTGCCAGATTGTCGTGATCAAAGTATTTCCTTGGGAAATGCTCTTGTAGGCCGTAGGAGGCTAGCTCTACAAGGGATTCTTCTGCATGAGCTAGATTCTTCAAATGGACATCAAGGTTACCTATAATCATAGGGAAGGCAAATCCGGACTGTCTCTTGTCCTTGAGTAAATTGTTCACAGGATGTGACTGCCTTGCGACTTCTAGAAGAACTATTTTGTCGGTTGGGTATCGCGAAAGTCAAAAAGGAGCGCCTTCAAAGCTAGCTATTCGGACGTAGGAGAACCTTGGGAACTGGATGAACCAGGCGCCATACCTCTGTACCAGAATAGTAGCTTGCTCTGAGAGCCTTATGTGTAGTCCTCCTTGCATCAGTCTAACCAAGCGCACTGTGAAAGCGTCATTGACACGCTCATACTGACCAACTGCATAGGCAAGGCTGCTCTTTTCCCTCTAAGATATGTCCTGATAGTGTAACTATGGATAACAATCATACACCTTCACCTGATTGGGCCCATTCCCAATTTCACCCTTCATGACTAAACCTGGCAGTTGCTGGTTTCTAGCGAACATGTAGACTAGATAGGATGTCATAGTAAAGTACTTTTTCGCCTCAAGTTCAATCAACTGGGTATGGATGTTGTCACTTATGATCTGGACTCAGTCGAACTTGGATTTCCCAACGAAGACCTATTCTGTAAAGTAGAACATCCACTCTTCAAAGTAGTTAGATTGGGGGAGTCCCATAACCCTACTGAGCAATCTGACCATATCTCCATGCTCATTGTGAAAGTCGCTTTTGGGGGTCTTTTTCCCAATTATGATGCTTGGGGGCCTTCTCTCCTTGTACCACTCCTCATTTATCAACGTTCTGCATTTGGCAGGGTTCATATCATATGCCACCTGCGCTTCATCTATAGTTGTTGCTATGGGGTTGTTCGGGAAGGGGATGTCAAATGTGTCGCCAATGGCTTCAGGAGTGAAGTCAGCAAGGACCATATTCTCGAGGAGCACCAATCTGGTGTTTGGTTGGTAGTGTCGGGCAGCCTCTACTACCAGCTCATAATTTTGCACTGACGGGGGAAATCCTGCTGCCTGGGCAATCCCACTTTCCATCATCCGCCTAGGCCTGCCATAGGCATTAGGGGAGAATACTCGGTCTCCGAAATCTTGAATGTCAATGTGGCCTAGGTCAGTATCACCTCTATTTTCCCACACACTCTAAACTTTTGATTCCCTCGGTCCTCCTCTCTGATACTGATATTTCATCTTTTCGATTCTGGGAGGGATGTCTGACTTGGATGCTCGGGACGTTTCAGCTGTGCCAAGAGTCTTTGAGGACTCTACTACAGATTTAGGCATCTGTCCTGCCCAGCCGGATGCGGATTACGAGACAACATAAAGGAAACAAAGTGGGATAAATAAAAGGGATACGCTAGCAGACTAGGATTAATTTGAAAACCGAATCTTAAAGAAAGCATGATATTTCAACTACAAAGCTTGATTGATTTAGACATGAACATTATGAAGCTCTTCGATTACGAATTTACTTATTCGGCTGCAGTTCAAGGACCTAGGCGACTCGATTGCTAAATTTACACTTAAACACCCTTAAGACCAATTTTCAAAATGGAAGAAGTTTAAGATTTTCCCTAAGTCTGAAAATGCATTTCCTAGTTGAATTATGGGAAAGACTCTAATTTCAATTGCTTTGCCTGACGCCTTATAAATGGGAAAAGATGCGGTTTAAAGATTTAATCAATTGATCAATTTTTACACAAACACATCTATCCAACTTTGCATATATTTCAAACGATTTTAAGAGAGACAAAGCAAACTTACCTGGCGAAATGAATGGCGTGAATCCGCACAACCTGTCTTGCAAGAATGATTTCCTTTGGATTTTGAAAAAAAATGCCTGTCTTATGCCCTATGTTTTGAAAAGATAAATTCACAATTTGCAAATTTGGAATGGGAGAGCTCTGCAATTTCAAATTTCAACGGTTAACTCCCTATTCCAAATTTCGCGCCTAAGTTTGGAGAGAAAAATGCAGTTTAGAAACTTAGACATAGCGATTTTACCTTGGTGATTTTGCCTCCTGCACGATTTTTGCCTTAGGCGTTTTGGGTGAATGGCAATTTTGAAAAGCGTTTGTAACGTTTTAGAAATCGCGATTTTTCTCCTATACAAACTTCGGCATTTCAAGCTGTTTGCAAACTTTGAAATCGCGAACTTACCTTTGGCGATTTTCAGAGAATGGGGGGTTCATGCAAAGTTTAAAATTGTGACACTTGCCTTTGCCGAACTTTGGCGAAAAGGAGGTGATTGCAAAGGGTTTTATACAGCCTACAAATTCCACGATCTCCTTCAATCACGTCAAAGATGGGCATTTTAACCTTACGACATCTCACACTTGCCAAAGAAATCGCAATATTACCTTAGATGGCGAATTTCGGTGATTTGGAACGTTTTGCCAGTTTGTAGCTTTCACCAAAAATCGCAGTTTGGGGAGTCTCTCCGAATTTTGGTGATTTGGGACGTTTTGTAAGTTTATACCTCTTTAAAACTTTTAAATTTCCTTCACATTTACCCTCTAAATCGTGATTTTCGGGATTTTGTGTGCTTTTTCAAACTTCTATTAAAAAATCGCGATTTTCTTCAACTTCAGGCTTTTGGTTGCTTTTGCAAGTTTTCACTTTTATCACTTATCCCTTGGAATGCAATTTTCGAGGTTTTTAGTTGATTTCGCAAGTTTTATGAAAATCGTGTTTTTCTCTTGGTATGCAAACTTCGGGTTTTTGGTTTGCTGTTGCAAGTTTTCACTATTCAAACTTCTTAGTTTTCGCACTTACCCCTTAGAATGCGATTTTCGGTGATTTGATGGGGTTTGAAAACTTTAAACTTTATTTCACCTATCCTTTGGAATGCGATTTTCACATTTTCAAGCACTTTGCAAACTTTAAAACTCTTCGCACTTTTACCTTAAAATGCGATTTTCGGCATTTTTAGGCACTTTGCAAGCTTTCTTATTTTCGCACTTTTACCTCAGTGCGATTTTTGGGAAATGGAGAGATTTTGCCAAGTTTTACTTCTTCCATTTTATTCAATACTGGCGAATTTCGGGGATTTCACCCATTTTGCAAATTTTCCAAAAACCTTTGCCATTTTCCCCTTTTAGTGCGAATTTCGGGATTTTGAGAGGTTTTGTCAACTTTTGACACTTTGTATTTTTTATCTCCTCTATATCCTTCGGCAAAAATCAGCACTTTGGGTACTTATGCGACCTTTAGACGCTTTATCTTTTACTTGGGGAATTTTGCAAGCTTCTACCATTCCAAGCCTATCTCAGGCGATTTTACAAGTTTAAACGATCTCTTGGAACTTTTAAATGCTCGAAGGTTAAACTGATCTTGCGAATTCACAAGCTTTCGCTCATGACATCATCATCTCATGAACTGATTACGGGCACACTCAAAGGACGTGAGACACCCTGCGCAGAACTCAACAGGGCGAAGGCGAAAAGACAAAAAAAATAGGGGGACCCTGTCGGCGACAGGGAGCGTGTGCAACGCACAACACATATCAAAGTGATATGGTTGCATACCCATGATTTGTGCAGGCTTGGAGATGAATAAAATTGATAAAATTGGAGATAAACTTCAGAAAAGAATCACTACACTAAACAAACCTTGTATGGCAGCCCCACAAAAATAAATATATAGTACAGCCCCTTTAAAAAGAGGTACAGCTGCTTAAAATAATTAATGGTAGGCTTAAATCATAATTAAATACCTAGTTACCAGTTCATGTGCAGGTACAGATAAGGAATCGTGGAATCAGCAAAAAAAAAAGTTCCTTGGGTATGGGTAGAGATAGAGATAGGTATAAACTATCTCTACCATTATTACAATGATACAATCCATACAATGTAACTTTCCCATACATAAATGATAAATCTGTAATTGCCAATAAATATTCATATATCATAAATGTAATATCATATTCATAATTTGCAAAAATGATAATATTCAACTTTCAAGTCTCAAAATGTCATGTCACAATGAAAATTCAAATTACAAGCCATATGGCCTATGTGATTTAATCTCCATATTCATCCTCATCTGAAGCATCAAGCCCAAGCCCAAGGTCATCATTGATTCAAATTCAACATCATTTAAACCACAATCCATTAGAATGCAACTCCCACTAGCTATGTCTCCCTCAAGTTCCATAGCTGCCTCATCTATAGAGACTTGGGCAAGCTATGCAACTGTAGCATCTAAATCAGCACACTCAAGGGCTAGATCCCAATTCCTTGTTACACCCGCATTATAAGCAAGTTTCTTATGTGACAATAGACGAAGGTTGGAGTGTATGTAGATCAAATCCTCTACTTTCTTTGCACCCAAACGATTACATTTGACTGAGTGGATGGAGTATGTAATCCAATTCCACTCAACCGAAGAAGAACTTGCAACCTGTTAAAAGTTAAAACAAAACTAGAAATTTATAAATTATAAAATAAAAATATTTTAATATGATAGCATCGAATGGAATTGGAAAACTATAAAAATTAAAAATTAAAAGATACATACTTGGGAGAGAAGTTTAATTGCAAGAGGCTAGAAGAAAATGGAGCCTTGACCATGTAGATACCACCACTCATCAGCATCCATCCCATTTCTAGCTGGAAAAGCTACGGCATCAGCATATTTTGTAGATAAAAATTGGCCAAACTCCCTCAAGACAATATTTCCTGTCTCCTCATCTTGATATATCTTTTTAAAGGCAACCCTATAGCCAATAGCAACCTTTGCATCTCTATATGGTGGCACCCTCCTTGGTGTTGCAAGCATCTCTAGGCTATAAAAGTTTGGTGTCAAAGTAAATGCTAAGAGATGTAAGGGGGTGGTCATCTTGTTCCAACGGTCAACAACAATTTGGTGCACAACTTTGAAAAATGTTTTTGTTGGGTCATTTTCTTTTTTCTATATTACTTCTCTCATTTTCTCCACCATGCAATCCATGGCATCATAAATTTCACCCAAACATGGGCAATCAGTATCAACATACCGAATCATGCTCATGACAGGCCCGGTGAAATTCAAAACATATTCCACATTATCCCACCATTTCTCATCAAGGATCAATACTATTACTTTTTGAGCTCTTTCTATGTTGGACTACTTCCATACACTCTACAAGGTGTCAATGACCATAGAACTCAAGGCCTCTCACACCTTCACAAGTCGTCTTAAGACGAGCATGTGAGATGCAATTCGTGTTTCAGCAACCTAACATGACATTAAAAAATACACATCATTTATCAACTATAAAAAATAAACATTAAAAAATTAAATTTAAATTAGTAATTACCTTCAACAACTCTAACTTGGAGAAGAACCTGAAAATGGCTTGTGACATATGATGATTAGTCACAAACATTTGAATCTCCTCGCCCTCCACGTACACTTGTTTCACCCAATCAATTTGTGTGTCGATCTTTTGCATGATTAAATTAAGTGAGTGGACTGCAAATGGTGTCCAAAAGATGTGACCATATGTAGCCTCCACTATCGACCCAACTGCCCTACAATTTTTAGCATTGTCTATTATGACTTGGACAACATTTTCAGGCCCCACCATGTCAATGGATTCTATGAAGATATTGGCAATGAAACTTGCATCTTTCACTTGCCCCTCACAATCCACCACTTTCCAAAACATTGCCCCTTTAGGGCACACTACTATAACATTGATCAATGGCCTATTTTTAAAATCTTTCCATCCATCAGAAACGATGGACACACCTATTTCCGACCATGTATCTTTGATGACTTTCAATTGTGTCTCTACGGAAGCTTTCTCTTTTGCCAAAAAGGTGGTTCGCACCTTTTCATACCCTAAACAAACATAATTAGGAGTTGTATTGCAAAGGGTATGCACCATGTCCCAAAAGTAGGGTGATCTAGCAATGTTGAAGGGAAGCCCATTGTCATAAATGCAACAAACAATGCTCCGATCTGCAACCTCTCTCATTTCATTTTTGAAGGCACTATCCAATGGGCCTCTCTTTTGCATAACCACAACATTCTCTGGTGCAGAAGGTGGTGGTATTGGCATGAAAGGATGTGGGCCAACTGATCTTGTTGAGCCACTACTACTAGAAGGCCTCTTTGAATTCGCCTTGGCAAGACGATGATCAAACTTTGGTTTGTTGCTTCTCCTATCAACTTCCTCTTCTTGTCTAATATAGTCCATAACTAGAGCTTTTGGCAGTCCATTGCCATCTAACCCCTTACAAAATTTTATACCGCGTCTAGGGTTGAAGCAAAGGTGACCTTTCACTCGATAGTATGAGCTAGTATACTCAATGCCATAATGATTACACTATCAAAGAAAACTCCCACCACCAGACATTTGCTTGATCATTGTTGTATAATGCCAAAGTGGTGAATCGACATCAATTTTAAAGGGAATTTGTTGAGTTCGGGCCTAGGCAATTGAACTAGACCTTGCACTTGCACTTCTAGTCTAAGCCATAATGTATGATTATATGAATAATGCACCTAAAATAAAAATAGAAAACTCAACATTATTGAAAAAATTTGAAAAACGTTTGGCATTATAACCCCACATTATGCATATAAAGTGTAAAAAAAATACAATACTTCTTTAAAACAAAATTAAAAAACTTGAAAAAGTTTTAGAAAAACTTGAAAAAAACTTGAAATCTTGATGCGTGTCTAACACCTCCATATCCTTCACTTTCAAAGAAAAATGCAATCAACTTCAAAACCTGCTTGGAGAGAAAAAAACATGAAAGATGCAAATAAAATGAGAAGAATGAGTGTACAGAGGAAAAAAATGAACAATTAGGGCGAAATTAGGGTTGGAAGCAAAAACAAATAATTAAAAAACTAGTTTTTAATGAAAAAATAACACTTTTTGACCTGTGGGCCTTGTTTTTGAGAACCCACAAGCCTGGGTTCTCCCAAGTTTGCCCGGGTTCGCCCTAGGTTCTCCCCGGGTGCAACCCAAGCAGCTGGGTCTTCTATGGGTCCGACGAATCCAAACCCACAGAGGACCCAACCACCTAGGCCGCACTCGAGGAGAACCTAAGGGCGGACCAGGCTCAAACCCGACTCCGATTCTGAGGGTCCAGCAAACAATCCAATATCTTAGTTAAATACAACTTCAAGGGCAGTGATACCTTTTTAACTTAGTACTGCAGCAGAAATTTGTAATGTCCCCTTTTTCCCAAGTTCTCTTTCGATGCAGTTGGTGCTGACTTTCAAGGTTTGTGTCAACCAATTCAAAGGAGTATTTTGATGTCACCTGTGAGCTTAGACGATTTAAAGGAGTTTTCCAGCACTTTCTGGAGGGATTTTGGATGATTTGTTTATACTTAACATTTATAGTAAGTGTCAATTTGGACATCAATTTGGTCAATTGGCAGAGTTACTATTTTTGGATAGTCGGGGATTGCTAAACTTTATGATATCTTGGCAACACAAGGTGTTTTGAGATATTATTTTAAATAACGTTAAATTACTAAAGTTTAATTAAATATTTAACTGATGTTATTTAATTTGATAAAGTGAATTCCTTTTGGGCATCTAGGGAGACATAAGGAGAATTTAAAATTAAATTAAAAGATTGCACAACCCTTATTAGGGCATTGAGATTAGAGTTTATAAAAAGGCTACTGGGAGCTCATTTGGATATGTGGAGTTTATTATTTTTTGAATTTTCTCTCTAACAAAACCCTACATAGTTTTGGAGATTCAAACTTGGTCCATCTCAACCTTCTAGAGGGTTGTAATGTCCCCACTCTAATAATGGAATTTGATAATAAATAATAATAATAATTAAATTAAATTAAAAAAGAATAAAAATAAAATTAAAATTAAAATATAAAAGAATATAACTAAATATAATTAAAGTTTAATTAAGTTAATGAATGGTCAAAAGGCATGAAATGATAAGTTGTGACTCCCCCAAATATGAGGTATAAAAGGGAGAAGAGAACTTATTCGAAGGGGGGATAATTTTGGGAATCAGAAGTGCAGATTTGATTTAAATAAGGGTAGATCTGATTGAAAGGTTGTGCCCCTTTCAAAGGGCAGAAATAATGAAGAGTTGCACTCTTTCAAAGGGTGCCAATAGTGAAAGGCTTTTGAATGAAGCCCTCTCAATTTGCAATAGTTCAGTTGATCTTTCACAGCCTCAGAATCACAGATCCATGAAGAATGAACGTTCTTCAATAGCAAACCCTCTGAAACCCTTGTCTCAAACAATCCACAGAGAAATAATCAAACAATGTCAAATAATCAATAATCAATAATATGAGTTTGAATTGCCTTCAATTCCCTTAGGACCCCCAAATGGCCAATTCTCAAAAAGTATGCCCAAATGCAAATTTAAATAAATTAAATGTATTTAAATCACTTTTTAATAGTTCAAATTCATCTTGAACGTACCTTTTCATTTAAGTGATTTAAAATCACTTTTAATATTTAAAGTGACCTTTTAATTTTCTATAAAGTCACTTTATAATATTTAAGTGGCTTATAATTTTAATAGTCACTTTATGACTTTATAAAATCCATATAAGTTAATTAAATAACTTAACCACTTAAATATTAATATCTCCCTCAATATTCAGTCTTTTGACATGTCATCAGAAGCTAGGGTCAACACTGAATAACCCCCATGTGTGCAGGTGCCCTGACTAAAAATAGCACAACTACTAGATTGACTTACTATAAATAGTAAATCCCTCAACTAAGCCCATACACTAACTGCAAAAGCCCTGGAACTGAAACCAATACTGAACTAAAGAAGTGGAACTGCCACTGAGACTCTCTATCCAAACATGTTAGCCTACAAGAGTCAAAATAATAGGCTAATCCCTCGAACTCTGATGCTCATGAAAATGGGGACATTACAGAGGCTATATTACATTTTGGAAAAATTATATACTTGTTGACGTGTATTTTGTACACTATCAAACACAGAATAAAATACCTAAGGGTACCTTATCCTCTCTTGAGTAAAGCCTCTGAATGCTGAAGATATCGCGAAAAGGATCAATCAAGGTGACTTCAAGGTTCTGTATGTAGGATCTCTACGTGTGGATAAGCTCTCTCTGGTATGATGTGATTTGCTGGAATCACAAAGGGACTTACACTTGATGATTGAACTTCTGATTTGCTTTGAATATTGCTGGAACACAGGATTTTACTGCCTTAGATTTGAAAAAAAGGAAAAAAGATGAGGGTGAGGAAAGAATCTAATCCTAATACTAAGGAATGTAGGAGCAATGATTGAGCTTTGATGAAATTCTAACTAAGTCTTGTTTTGACATCCCAGGACCATCTCCACAAGGTTAGTGCGATCTTCGAAGGAAAGCTTTATGATGTTCAAATCATCACTGCAGGCATAGACACCATCAGGCTGATGCATATCAATGAAGAAGCGACGATTGAAGTTAAGCTTAAGCTGAATGATTCCAGTTGACTACACAAGGCAAGTCTGCAATCAACAAACTGCTAGTAGTATGGATATGCGAATTTCACCATCAATCAAGCACATTTCTTCCACTCATCTAATAACATGAAATCAAGTATGAGAAGTATAGAGACCATGCAAATTGTCGAATCGACCCATAAATTTCACCATTTCTTCAATGAAGTTTTACAAGTCTCTTACAACAACATCTTGGCAACAATCTTTGCCTTCTCTCTCTACTCTACTCTAATTGCTATTCTATCAACTGCTAATCACCTTCTAACTACTCTCTATTCACTAACTCTATTCTATTGCTCTTTACAAATGAAATGCCAAGGCTTATATAGTGCCCTCAATACAATTCGATGGCTTAGATCAATTCGAGATCAATGGCCAAGATTTTACAATGAAAACCCTAATTAGGGTTTGTTACAACCATTACATAACATTTAATGCTTGACCAATGATAAAATTGTATTGCTTGGACACATGTCCTCTCTGGAAAATTCCACCAATGAATAGCCGGGGTAGGTACATCGAAGTTTGTGCCATCTCCCATGAGTTAGGTACATTGAATCTGGACATGCTGAGGTGGATCAATCCGGCTAGAGGAGTGATGACTGGGATGCCAACTCATCTGACACTTGGTTGATGCCAATTTGATGTTGCTGAGAAGCTAGCTTTAATTAACTCTTCTGGAACTATCTGCTTCTTCAACGAACCCTTGCTCTGACTTCTCTTGTCTTTGATGTGGAGGATGATTGATGTACCTCGCCTTGAAATGCTGGATTGGAAGAAGTCATTCCTGATGATGTTAGTCTGAAGAAGGCCGTCTTTGTCAATGCTAGACTGGAGGAGGTCGCCCTTATCCTTGCTTGATCGTCTTTGATGGGAACCTATCGACTTGTAGATCCTCCGGGCTTTGGAATCGCCATCTTGATACCTACACAACATTTCACAATTAGTAATATATCTTGAAGTGTAGAAATTAAACTTAAAAGGAAGATTTAAGATTTTAATTAGGAAACTTCATGATAAATCTTGAGTTATCATTTCCTAATTAACCATGCAATACTTAGATTTTCCAAAACAAATGTCCAAAAATCAAACCTTAAACAAGGGTGTCAAGATGATTTCGCCATACCTCCTCTTGAGTTTTAAACTTTAAGAAACGATGTAAAAAACATAGATTTCGCTAGGCAAAGTGTAGATCAAAGCCTTCTCTTGAACAAATTGCGCCTCCTCTAGCTTGGAAAAGAATAAACTCCACTAGCCTCTTCAAAAATCTGGAAATTCGCCTTCAAATACCTTCAAAAAATCTGGAAATTATCCTCCAATCTAGCAAGAAATTCGCCTCTCCAATAGCCTTCAAGATGAATTTCGCCCTCCTTAGTCTCCACACTTAGTAGAAATTCGCTCCACTCCAGCTAGATTTCGCACCTTCAATTAGCTCTCCAAATTCGCACTTGAAAGGATGATTGAATGATTTGAATTGTGAAAAAACACCTCCAATATATAGAGTGCTCACCTTCCACTTACCCATGAGGCCAACCTAGCAAATAAAAGGTGAAATAATAAATAAAACCTCAAAAGGAGTAGGCCGACTTGTCAAATAAAGGCAAAATAATGCCTTGTGCGCTCAACTTTTAATTTTTTTTAAATCCAAAATTAATTTTAGATGCCTCCAAGGGAATTTTTATTAATTTCAAGGCTTAAAAAATTAATTAAATTCAAAATGCCTTAATTTAATGTGAATTTGATTCAAAATCTCCAAAGGGCTCAAAATTAGCAAATTTGGTGAATTCGTTAAGAATTTCAACGCTCAAGCAATGTAGAAAATGAAGGATACTACAAATTTCGCCCTGGGCCCTTGGTGAAGGCCAGAAGCGATTTTCTATTTTGTGACTAAAATCCTCAATTTTCAAAGGCAATATAATATTCATCAAGTTTCTTGGGGTCCTTTTGCCTTATCTCATCCTTGCCTTAGCACAATTTTGAAGAAAAGTTGTAGTTTTTTGCAAAAACCGCTCTGGGCCTTCAGTGAGGGTCAGGAGCGCTTTTGCAAATTTAAGCTTGTCCATGCCTTGTTGTTTCTCCAAATTATCTTCAACGGATAGAACACACCCTCTTCCATTTATTTTAATCACAAAACTTGTTTTGTCCTTGCAAGAAAATTGTACTTCTAGAATCTAGCTCCGGACCTTCAGTGAGGGTCAGGAGCACTTTTGCAAATTTAAGCTATTTTTTCTCACCTTTCCCTTTGAAATCACCTTGATAAGGAAGAACTTTCCTTTTTCATGGTATGAATAAATCTTTAAGCCCAACAAGTGATAAAATAATGTGTCTTTCAGAAAAATCGCTCTGGACCTTCAGTGAGGGTCAGGAGCGCCTTTTTTGCTTCTTGGTATATTTCCTTATTCTTTAGACTCCCAATCGCTTCTAAGGTATAAAACATCATCTCTTCCTCCTATCCAAGTCAAGTTTTGCCTCAAAATTTCAAACAAAGAAGAGAATCTTGAAAAATCGCCATGGGCCTTCAGTAAGGGTCAAGAGCACCCTTTGTTTTTTGGGTTGATTTCCTCCTTTATTGACCACTCAAATTATATTCAACGGATAGAACATGCTTTCCTTGATCTCTTCCAATCATAAAATCACTTTGATCCTGCAAGAACAGTGCAAATTTGAAAATCAAGCTCCGGACCTTCAGTGAGAGTCAGGAGCGCTTTTTGGCATCATGATCAAATTGTTTCACTTTTCATCTCGAAATTCCTTGGCTAAGGAAGATGTTATCTTGTTTCATGCTATGAATAGGTTTTTATATCCAACAAGGGATAAAATAGTGTGTCCACAAGAAATTCGCCCTGGACACTCAGAGAGGGTCAAGAGCAAATTTGCCTTCTCTAGGCAAAACTCCTTCATCCTTTGGTCTTCAAACGGGTTTGGGGCTTCATCATGCTCATTCCACCGCTCTTCTTGGTTTTAATACCTCATCTTGACCACAACAATGCTAAAAATGACCACCATGGAGAATTTCGCCCTGGGCCTTCAGTAAGGGTCAGGGGCGAAATTATCTTTGTTGCCCAAAATTCAACAATTTTCAAACTTTCAAACTTTCAAATGCATCCAATAACGTCCAATCTTCTCTCCGGGAAACCCTGCACAAAACAAGTTAGCCAAAATTAGCGAGAAATAAACTTGAACCACATTTTCGCCCTGGACCTTCAGCAAGGGTCAGGAGCGAAATTTACAATCTAGGCTAAATTGCTCAATCTTTTAGTTTCAAATCACTTCACAGGGCAAGGTAAGATCATTTTCAAGGCCAGGAACAAGGTTTCAAATTCAAGCGAGTTGGCAAACGAAATCTACAATGAATTTCGCTCTGGACCCTCAGCAAGGGTCAGGAGCGAAATTCCCAATCTTGGCCAAAATTCATCATTTTCTTCAAGGTGTTCAATCAATTCCAAAGTCCAAACAAAATGCTTTGCAAATCAAAATTTGGTCAAATAAGGCCAGGAATGAGTCCTAGGTTGATTTTCGCCTTGGACCCTCTGGAAGGGTCGGGGCGAGGTTCGCTTTCGACCTCCTAAGAGGGTCAAGAGCGAAATTTGACTTTTTGAACTCTCTGTCAGGATAATTTTATGGAATATAACATTTAAGTATAAGTACTTTAAGTTATATTCCATATATACTTTCAAGATGTTTGAGAGTGGTTTCAGACCTCCTGGAGTTATATTGCAAAATCTAGTTTTTGGAGGTTTTTCAGTTTCCAGACTTAGTCAAATTTCAGGATCAGGACTTTCAGACTTAGCCAAATTTCAGGATTAGGACATTCAAACTTCATCACTTATCAACTTGACCTAACTCAAGCAGAACCTGCTATCCAGGTGATCCCCTTGGCGACACTCAAAATGCAAAGGCTAACAGACAAAACCCTAAAAGACCTAGAAAACAAACCCTAAAAAGCAAAAAGCAGGGGTCCCCATTTGCAATGGGGCGATGTGTGAAATGGTCACAACAATACTATACTTTGATGATGTCAACATTTTCTCTCCCAATTTTTGAACCCTCTCCATTGAGCTTTTGATTTTTGGTCTTGTACTTCTGAGGCTCTATTCTTGTACATTTTTGCTCCTTTTTCTGAACTTTTTTATTGTCCTATTTTTTTGAGAGCTTCCAAGTGGTACATATGGTTCCTAATTTGGGTGTCTAGTTTTTCTAGAAATTGGAGAATCTCATAGGTGATGCTAGGTATTTCTCATTTTGAGAAAACCTGAGGTTCTATTCGAGCTCATACAGTAATGTTTATGGTGCAATTTTTTCTATGTCAATAATTTTTTGGGGACTTCTCATTGGTGCGGTCTACTTTATCCCATTTTGTATCAAAAATTGTAGTTTCAGCTCTGTGGCCTAAGTATAAAGTGTCATCATCATATTTTTCAAAGGGAATCATTGATTGAGCGAATTTGGGATGTGATATTTGTAAATGTAATTCAATTTTCAATTCAAGATGCAAGTTATATTCAAGGTTATTTTCAGTGTTCCACGGGGACGCGTCCCCCCCCTTTTTGGGCGCGCCCCCCCCGTCAGAGACGTCTTGGGGACGGGGGGACGGGGACGCAACGTCCCTCGCCGTCCCGCCACCACCACCCAAACGCCGCCGGGACATGGAGACGTCCCCGCGTCTGGGCGTCTCCCAGGGAGACGTGGAGACGTCTGGGCGTCTCCTGGGAGACATCTGGGCGTCTCCGTGGGAGACGCCTGGGCGTCTCCCCGTCCCTCAAGAGACGTCCAGGCGTCTCTCATGGGAACGCGGGAGACGCCGACATCTGGGCGTCTCCGTGGGAGACGCCTGGGCGTCTCCCCGTCCCTCAAGAGACATCCAGGCGTCTCTCGAGGGATGGGGAGACGCCCAGGCGTCTCCCGCGTTCCCACGCAAAAAAAGGCACTTTTTAAGTTTTTTTAAAACATGTGCCTTTTGGGGGGGGTTAAGGGGTAACCCTAATTGGACGTGGGCCCCACCCTACCCCCCAAAACAACACAAAAGCATGTTTATTTTGGATTTCACTCTCATTTTGGAAAACTGATTTTTTTTCCAGCAACTTGAAGAGGAGGAAATACTTGAAGAAGATTGATTGAAGGGGTGAGAAAAGTGACTGCAAGCGTGATAGGAGCTAGAAGAAGCAAGAAGAAGAGGAAGAAGAAGATTCTTCTACATTTTGGAGAGATTTTTCAAGCACAAGGTAGGGTTTTTCAACTTCTTCTTGTTTTTTTTTTGTTTTACTTTCTGATTTTCATCGTTCTATGTCATTTTTGGTTTTTTTTTCCCTATTCATCTCATGACTCAAAATGAGATTTGATGTTGAATCTTGAGGGCAAAATGATTCATCATTTTGTCTCAAGATTCAACATCAAATCTCATTTTGAGATGAATAGGAAAAAACTTTAAAAATATATTGTTAAACAAGGCTGATTTTATTTTTATTTTTATTTTGTGAAATGCAGTGTCAATTTCACAATGAGCTCCCAAGGCACGAGTGAAGATGACATGGACATCCATTCTCATAGTGAAAATGATTCAGAATATGAACCTGAAAATGAGGGGGGTGACCATGGGGCTGATCCTGGAGCCCAATCTAGTTCTATGGCAAGTGCACCAACTAGTACAGGTTGCCCTTCAGAGTTGTTGGCACCATATGCTAGGGGTCATTTTGATCCTAAGTCTCCTCTAAAACAGTTTGCTTCACAAATATCAGTACAAGGCACTGCATCACATTCAAGTGGGGGAACAAGGAAGTGGAAGTGCAATATTTGTGACAGAGAATGGTTCAGTAGCATTAGCAGGGTGAATGCACACTTTCTGTTTTGGAGAGGAAAAGGCGTGAAACATTGTAAGTTTTTGGAGGAACCCAAAAATATACAGTACAGAATTGAGTTTAACAGGCTTTGGGGGGTTCCAGATGACACAAATATTTCAATGCCTACTACTTTGTCTGCTAGGGCATCACTTCACGACAACCAGAATGTGCCAGTGCCACATACTTCTCATGCTTCGCAGGCGGGAGGAATGATGTTTGGATCTCCATCTACTTCCACTTCTACTGCTGCCAAGGCTGGGAAACGTAGGTTGCATACACCACAGAGCAACCCCATTGCTGATATGTTTAATGTGCAGCTGAGAGATGAGATAGATGAATCCATTGGCAATTTCTTCTTTGCCAATGGCATTCCATTTCATGTTACACGGTCTCCTTATTATAGGAAGATGATGGATATGGTGGCCAAGGGAGGACCATCTTATGTGCCACCAGCGGAGACGAAAATGAGGACCTCGATCTTGGATAAAAGCTATTCCAAGATCAATATTTTGATGGAGAAGATGAAGGCATGTTGGGCGGCATCGGGGTGCAGCATAGTTATGGATGGGTGGACGAACATTAGCCATCGTCCACTCATCAACGTCATGGTCACATGTGCAGAGGGCCCATACTTCCTTAGAGCAGTTGATTGTACAAGGCATCGTAAATATGCTGATTTCCAGTTTCAGGTCCTCAGGGAGGCTATTGAGGAGGTTGGGCCACAAAATGTGGTCCACGTAGTGTCAGATGCAGCCTATGTGTGTAGAGCAGTAGGGAGACTCGTTGAGGCAGCCTATAGACACATTTGGTGGACCACATGTTGTGTGCATGCCATGAACAATGCACTCAAGGACATGGGGAAGATTGACTGGATTAGAGGAGTGGTCACTGATGCGAGAGATGTGCAGATGTTTATCTGCAAACACCACACTTCACATGCACTCTTCAGGACCTTCGCGAAGAAGGAGTTCTTGAAACCAGTTGAGACTAGATATGCATCCTATTTCATTCTCTTGGAGAGAATGATTGAGTTGCAAGAGGCATTGCA
The DNA here is from genome assembly GCF_030272615.1 of Cryptomeria japonica. Lineage (NCBI taxonomy): Eukaryota > Viridiplantae > Streptophyta > Pinopsida > Cupressales > Cupressaceae > Cryptomeria > Cryptomeria japonica. Next base: position 443,750,760 of record NC_081411.1, on the reverse strand, counting down.
ACTCATGGTTATGACTAATGAGTGGAATAGGTGGGCTGAGGCCAAGACAGAGTAGGGGAGAAGGGTGAAGGAGATAGTGAAGAGTGATGTGTTTTGGACTGATGCGAAATACATTGTCTCCATCATTTCTCCAGTATTCTAGGTGATCAGATATGGGGATGGGGATGCACCTAACCTTGGAGAGGTGTATGAGTGCATTGACTCTATGCTTGACCAGATGAGGGCTGCTGTGCGAGTGAAGGACCCCTCTCTAGCATTCTACAATGAGCAAATCCGGCCTATCATTCAGAGTAGATGGGACAAGTTAAACACTCCTTTGCATATGGCTGCCTTTGCCTTGAATCCTAAGTGGTACAAGGCTAGACCGGGTAGAATGACACCGATTGAGGATGATGAGGTGAAGGCGGGTTTCTTTAGGTGCATAGAGAAGATGTTTGATTCCAGAGATGCCGGCACAATGCGCACTGAGTGGGGAAGATTTGCCACTCTTAGAGGTTATTCAAATGCGGCAAAGATGGATATAGACACTATGGCACAGGAGGACACACTTTTGTGGTGGACTTGTCATGGCCCGAAATCTTTGACCACCACTCTAGCCATCCGTCTGCTATCCCAGGTTTCCAGTTCTTCAGCTGCTGAGAGGAACTGGTCTACATATAGCTTCATCCACTCTCTTAAGAGGAACAGACTTACCTCTAAGAGAGCAGAGAAGCTTGTGGTTGTACACAGTGCTTTGCGTCTCATAGACCGCAAGACACTCGTGTACAAGGAGAGTCCAGCGGCACGATGGGATGTAGAGCTAGAGGAGCCTTCACAGATTGATGAGGATGATCCTACCACTTCAGATACAGGGCTAGTTGGTGTGAGCTTGAGGGACCTTGATCTTCAAGAGTCTAGCAGTTCCAGTGAGGAGGAGTTCGCAGATGATTAGAGGCCTCCATTAGCTACATTTTGAGTTTTGTCATTTTGTCTTTGACTCTAGTCTCTTTTGTAATGCTATTGCTACACGTATTTGTATTTGGCTACTCATTGTAATGATGAATTATGTAATCATCTTTATTATTATAGACTTTGCAATGGCATCAGATATTCGTATTTTCGTTTTCCTTTTTCGATATTCATATGATAGAAATGAGAAATCTCCAATTTGACAATTTCATTTGTCAAATTTTATTTAGCATTTAGCAATTAGTATTACTAATCTAAGTAATCTTGGTATTTCCTATAGTTTCATTTGAAATCTAATTCTTATACTGTTATACTGTTATACATCTTTTCAAAACTAGTTTTTCAAGTACTATATGTATATATATGAGCACCACCACCCCGCCGCCGTCCCCTTGCCGTCCCCAAATTTAGGCGCTTGGTCACCCCGTCCCAGAAACGCGTCCCCCTCGTCCCCCCGTCCCCAATGCCCGTGGAACACTAGTTATTTTTATTCTTTCAAGTATATGTTATTTCTTAATATAATAAATCTGATTATTATCTAGTATGTTGCAGATGGAGAAAGAGCACTTATGAATTTCGATGTTCTTCTCACAATCACCGATTGATATATATATATATATATATATATATGCCAATAAGGAGGATCAAGCAATACCTTGACTGGTCATGTCTATTAGACATGACTGATCAAGATATTACTTGATCGCACCTCTTCAATCATAATCGCATTTAACCGATACCAATCGATGTGCATATAACTAACAAGTTTAACCAATACTAATCGGTGTGCATATAATTAACAAGTAAAACCAATACTAATCGGTATGTATGCAGTTATCAATAAACCCGATAACAATCGGTATGTATGCAGTTAACATTAAACCCGATAACAACCACTATTCCGTGCATTAGTTAAGAACCAGATTATTAGCAAGGTTATATATATGAATCGAGGGATACGATTACAACTAGATCGTATATTATGCATACTATTATAACATAAAACGAAAATAACATATCGAAGAGTAATTATATTTATCAGACGAAGGAATGATGACTGAAGCCTTATCATAGTCTATCGATGAGATAGATGATTGAATGAGAGACTTCATTTATCTCTCATTCAATCATTTATCTTACCGAGGCTATCATGTATCAACACTCCCTCTTAGCTAGGGAAGATAAATGAAAGACAACATATCTACCATCACATTTCTCATGATGGTCAATATTCCTTACGTAATCTTACTCTCTAGGGAATCATATCACCTAGACATGTGACATGAAGTATCATCAATCATCTGATACAAGAAATCACATCACCTAAACACGTGACATGAAGTATCACCTAAACGCGTGATACAAACGTTCATTACATCAACTTGTGATGACAAGATATCACCCAAGCACGTGATATCAGTATTGCCTAAACACGCAATACTTTAAGAATAAGCACATGAGAATAGTTAAATTCTCAACTTATCCAAGTTGTGGTATGTGCACTAACATATTATCCAAATGTTTTACCACAACACAAGCATGGCACATCCATGACATACCAGAGATCCAACATGATAATTGGATTGAACGTCATAAGATCGTCACCTTATAATGTCTACATACAAGTGTTCATTATCTGAGAGATCGTCACCTCTTAGACATGAACACAGGGGGTTAAACCCATAAAAGTCCTAACATGACAAAGAAGTTTACACATAAAACATCTTAATAAGTATAGGAGTACAAAGCAAATTACATTTCAATCATACCAAGACCTTTTCTGAAGTGCTCAACTTTCACCCTTGAAAGTGGTTTGGTAAGAATATCTGTTGTCTGATCTCTAGTACAAATGTATTCCAACTGGATCACATTCCTATCTACCATGTCTGGTACATAATGATATGGAATCTCAATATGTTTGGATCTGTCATGAAACACCGGATTCACTGAAAGTTTTATACAACTTTGGTTGTCGCAATGAATAACTGTAGGCTTCATTGGTTCACCGAATAACCCCACAAGAAGCTTCCTAAGCCATACTGCCTCTCGAGCAACCATGGAGGCTGCAATGTATTCGGCCTCAATGGAACTTTGTGCTACTGATGACTGTTTTCTGCTAATCCAGGATATCATGGCTGAACCTAAACTAAAACAACATCCTAAGGTGCTTTTCCTGTCAGTTACACTTCCAGCCCAATCTGAATCTATGAATCCGTGTAGATCTAGTTCAACTCTCTCATATTTGAGACCAAGTTTTAGGGTACCTTGTAGATATCTCATCATATGTTTTACTGCTACCAGGTGTATCTCCTTTAGTTCACACATAAACTGACTCAAGGCATTAACTGCATAACAGATATTTGGTCTCGTATTTACAAGATACATCAGGGACCCAATCATTTGCCTGTATAGAGTAGGATCTGAGGGTTGTGATTTTGTTGCTGCTTCCTTAAGTTTATGAAGGTTTGTTTCCATTGGAAAGGTCATGGGTCTCCAATTTAGCATTCCAAATCTCTTCAAAATGTCCAAGGTATATTTACCCTGGTTTAGTATAATGCCATCAGAATTCTACCATACTTCCAATCCTAGGAAGTAATGAAGGAGTCCCAAGTCCTTCATATCAAATTCTTTAGCAACGTCTTTCTTACACTAATCTATGAGGTGATCTTTTCCTGTGATTAACAAATCATCAACATATAAAATCAATACCAGCATATCACCTTTGTCCTGCTTATAGTAGAGATTTGGATCTGCATCATTCTTTGAGAAGCCTAGCCCTGAGAGATAAGTGTCAATTCTTTCATACCAGGCCCTAGGAGCCTATTTAAGCCCATAAAGAGCTTTCTTGAGTTTACATACATGAGATTCTACATCATGAATCTCAAGCCCTTCAGGTTGCTCTAGGTATACTTCTTGTGCAATCTCTCCATTAAGAAATGTTGTCTTTACATCCATCTGATGTACTTTCCATCCTTTTGTTGCTGCAATGGCTAAGACTGTTCTTACTGAGGTATATCTGGCTACAGGTGCAAAGGTTTCTTCATAGTCAATTCCTTCCTTTTGTGAGAACCCTCTAGCTACAAATCTAGCCTTGTGTTTCTCAATGCTGCCATCTGCAGCATGTTTGATTTTGAAGAGTCATTTGGAGGTGACAATAGATTTTCCAGCTGGCCTAGGAACAATCACCCAAACATCATTTTTCATAATGGACTGGTATTCCTCAGACATGGCATTCTTCCATACTTGTTGTTTAAATGCATCTGATACATTAGTAGGTTCAGCTTTTGAAAGAGCATTCATGAGAGCAATGTAGTTGGTAAGTTTGTTAGGCCTTTTGCTTTCTCTGAAGGTTCCTGAAGGGGCAGCATATTTCTAAGCTTCTTCTACAGTTTTGGTGGCCCATAGTAGTCTCTTCTTGAAATTTTCTCTAGGTGGGTTTTGAGTTTCACCTTCATTTTTCTCAAGACTCTCCCTCTGAAGCTCAGGAGCAGGGTCTTCATCTATGCTAGGGGTAGGGATATAGACTTCAGGTTCTATTGAGCTTTGGGTTCTTTTGAAGGCTAAGTATTCTTCAAAGATTACATCCCTACTCAGTTCAATATTTCTTTGACCAGGTATATAGATTTTGTAGGCCTTGGAGGTTTCACTATATCCTACAAGTATTCCCCTTTTTCCAGAAGGCTCTAATTTCAAATCTTTTCTTCTTAGGTACATGAATATAGACAGGACACCCAAATATTCTAAGGTGGCTGATATCTAGCTTTGTTTTAGTAAAGACTTCCTCAAGGGTTTTATCTTCAAGATGGGAGTGAGGATATCTATTTTGTATATATACAGCAGTACTGGTTGCTTCTACCCAAAGATTGGTATTTAGATTCTGATCAAGAATCATGGCTTTGGCAGCTTCTACAATTGTCCTATTTTTCCTCTCAGCTACCCCATTTTGTTGAGGATTATAAGGTATAGTAAGCTCCCTCTTAATCCCAGCATTTTTACAAAAATCTTTAAACAAATCTGAGGTGTATTCCCCCCCATTGTCAATTCTTAAGGTTTTAATTTTATTTCCTGAGTAGTTTTTTGTTAGTGATTTAAATTTCTTAAACCTATTAAGGATCTCTTTTGATTCTTTACATTTCATAAAGTAGATCCAAGTTTTCCTAGAGTAGTCATCAACAAATATTACATAATACAAAAATCCCCCTAAAAAAGGTACAGACATAGGTCCACATACATCAGAATGAACTAACTCTAAAACTTTGCTTGTTTTCCCAGTACTATTTTGAAAAACACCTTTAGCATTTTTACCTAGGGCACATCCCTTGCATGCCCCTGAATGATATTGCTTTAACTTAGGCAGGCCTGTGACAAGGTTTCCCATTGATGATAAAGCTCTAAAATTCAGGTGACCTAGTCTTCTATGCCAAACTTCATTAACATCTGTAGTTTCATGGATTAGGGCTAGGTTGGGCTCTGTGCACAGCTCATACAAGTAGCCTTGTCTTTGACCAATGGTTTTAGCTTTCTTGATAGATGAATTATTTGGCCAAGCCAACACTCTGTTGTCCATGAAGGTCACTCTGTGCCCATTATCCTCTAGTGCTGATATGGAGACTAGATTTCTCTTGATGCCTGGGACATATAGTACTCCTTTAAGTTGCAATGAAGCGCCTGACTTCAGTTTGATGGTGCAGGTTCCAACTCCTCTGACTAGATGTGTGGAGTCGTCTCCGATAGTCACTTCCTCATCATTCTCGTCTATCATGGAGTCTAGCACTTCTCTAAACCCTGTAATGTGTCTAGATGAGCCGTTGTCGATCACCCAGGAGTTAACCTTGTTTGATGCTTGGTTTGTAAGTGCTGAGTAGAGTACATACTTCTCAGAGTCATCTTCCCCTTTAGATTTTCCTGCTTTGGCAAATGCGGCTTGTTGTTTGGCTCTTTCCGGACATTTGGCAACATAGTGTCCGAATTTGTCACATCTGTAACATTGAATCTATGAAAGATCCTTCTTGAAGGTGTTCTTGCCATGACAACCTTTCCTCTTCCTAAATTGTTTCTGCTTGCTTTTCTTATTGGAGTTTGTATTTAGGACTTGAAGATCTTCATCTATATTCTTTTGTTTGATCCCTTTCTTATTTAACCTTGATTCTTCTTGGAGACAGTCTGCCTTTAGCCTTTCAAACTTTGGAAATTTATCCCTTGCAGTGATGCCTTGGACGAATGTTTCCCATATACTAGGCAACCCATCTAGAGCAATAAGTGTTAATTCTTTGCTTTGGATCTCATATCCAAGGGTTGCTAGCTCATCCCTTAGGGCTGATATCCGCATGAAGTAAGCATTGACTGACTCCCCTTCGATCATAGCTATATGATTTATTTCTCTCTTTAAAGCCAAGGTTCTACTAGCATTGGATATCTCAAATGCATCTTCAAGTGCTTTGAACATGTTGTAGGCCGTTTCATGTTTCCTTATGATGGGCATAATATTATTCCTCACCCCATCAACTATGATTTTGATGGCCTTTTCATTTCCCTCTATCCAAGTTGCTTTGTCAGGTTCAGTCTCAGGTTTTGTAGTTTCAGTTTTTACAAATGATTCAACTTTATTTTCTCTTAGAATCATCTTAATTCTGAACTTCCATGCTGGGAAGTCATCGCCTCCTCCGAGTCTATCTTTGAATTTGATGGTGCTAGCCATTTGGAGAAATGTGATGTTGAATATATGCTTGTCTTGAATTTTCCACAAAATTGAATAGCCTCAGGTTCGATTTAACTATAGCTCTGATACCATGTAAATGTAATTCGATTTTCAATTCAAGATGCAAGTTATATTCAAGGTTATTTTTCTTCTTTCAAGTATATGTTATTTCTTAATATAATAAATCTGATTATTATTTGGTATGTTGAGATGGAGAAAGAGCATTTATGAATTTCGATGTTCTTCTCACAATCACCGATTGATATATATACATATATATATATATGTGCCAATAAGGAGGATCAAGCAATACCTTGACCAGTCATGTCTATTAGACATGACCGATCAAGATATTACTTGATCGCACCTCTTCAATCATAATCACGTTTAACCGATACCAATCGGTGTGCATATAACTAACAAGTTTAACCGATACTAATCGGTGTGCATATAATTAACAAGTAAAACTGATACTAATCGGTATGTATGCAGTTAACAATAAACCCGATAACAATCGGTATTCCGTGCATTAGTTAAGAACCGGATTATTAGCAAGGTTATATATATGAATCGAGGGATACGATTACAACTAGATCGTATATTATGCATACGATTATAACATAAAACGAAAATAACATATCGAAGAGTAATTATATTTATCAGACGAAGGAATGATGACTGAAGTCTTATCATAGTCTATCGATGAGATAGATGATTGAATGAGAGACTTCATTTATCTCTCATTCAATCATTTATCTTACCGAGGCTATCATGTATCAACAATATTGTGGTCATTGTTTAATTTCAATTCTTATTGTGTGTTCTTGTAATGTGGAAAACCCAAGTTGAAATCCAACTCTATATAATTATTCCTCATAGAAACAATCAGTATAGAATTACCTGAGGCAAAAAGATTGCACAAGATATGTCACTGAAAGTATTGTTGAACCTACTGATGCTCGTTCAAAGGCAGTGTGGAAGACACACCATGAGAAAGCTCTCGGTCACCTTTTCTCTTTTGTCTCTTCTGATTCACTATTTCATCTTGAATCATGTAAAAATACTAAAGAGACTTCAGATGCAATTGAAAAATTATATGGCAAACCTAACAAGATTAGGGGATATCCAATTGACGACCTGTTGAAACTTGATCCTAACAATTATAACCACATCCAAGACTACAACTGAAAACACAACTAAAGGACTGCAAAATTGTGAAAGAGAATCTACAATTAATTATGAATAAGTTATCCAAGCTTGGTCTTGATTATTTGGTATTTGTTTCTAGCTTTCACACCCCTTGGCTTTTTGCAGAAGGGGCATAAGTTCAGCCTACATTTAATACATTTTCCAATCCTCTAATCCAAGAGAAAGCAATTTTTGTTTAATTAGTCCCATCTTATAAATTTGGACGACACTATTGAGGATATTTATTTCCTCTTTGATGTTAGCTCCTATGGAGTTGCATCATTTTCTTTACATGTCATGAGAGCACCTTCTAACCCTTTTGTTCTTTCTCTGTAATGGGCTGCCCCTATTTGCTACAATCTCTTTCCTAACGGTCTTGAGGAATTTAGTCAAACAGTTGCCAGGCATACAACCATGTGTACTGATTTTTCTTCTTAATGTAGTGGATTGTTGTTATGTCGATACCTGGTGCGTTTTGTGTCTTAATGTAGTGGATTGTTGTTATACCGATACCTGGTGCGTTTTGTGTCTTAACGTTTTGGCAAGAATTCATTTTTTCATTTCATTATATATATATTCAACAACAAGAACATACAAATTAAATTTCAAAGCAATGGCAACTAAGTCGATCTTGAATAATTATTGCTTCCAACATCCAGATAACTCAGACCAAACTAAGGATACTACTGATTTCCGAACAATACAGATCCACATAATGTATTTCAAGCCCAAATACAAATGACAACACAGAGAACCTGATATAGTAGCGTTGATGTGGGATCATAGCCCAGTAGCCAGTTGTGACATTCGCTGCAATTGGTACCCAGCACTCCCTCCCTGTTATATCTTTGGCGTTGAAGAGCCAAAACCCAGTCGCTGGATGCCCGCGTGCTGCTGTTAATGTTCCACGACTCTCCACACTCTTCACGTCCCAGCCAGAGTGTCGAATAGCTCACTGTGCACAAGCTGGGCGCTAAATACCTCTTGTCATACTTCTTACGGCTGACTATAAACTCTGCTAACATGTCCAAGAAGTCGCACAGCTGGAGTTTGGGCTGTTGCGGCCAGATGTTGAGGGCAGCAGCAGCTACTAAGAATCGTTGTGTATTCCTTTGTGAGGGCCAAACCAATGCTGAGTGGGGATGAAGCTAAACCCCTTTCCAAAATACGACTTTCAGCGTTGCACCTAGTGCAATTTCCTGTCACAGTCCTATGATTTATTCCCAGCTGAGCATTCGAAGTCAATACTGAAAACACCATGCCCATGAACTCATTCAATGCTGATTTTTTTTTTTAAATTTCTCAGACTTGGTCTCCCACAAGCATAGGAAATGACGCAATTGAGGGTGAACGTCCCCAAAAGCCTGAGACAATTCTGGAAATATTCCCAGAATACACAAACTCCCAAGTTTCACAATTTCCAAGATGTCTCCAATAGCTTAACAAGCTCACATTTATAACTCAATTTGGGCACAATTACCAATGCACCACAAATGTGGGATTAAACATGTGTAGTAAAATAACATTAACTCCTTATGTCTCCCATTTAAAGGGGACTTTTAATATTTTCCCTTTAAACATTAGTCCCAGCATTTATTAATCACTTAAGTTAAATACTTAAATTTAACTTTACTAACTTTTAACTTAATTGCCCAAATAATTATTGACTCATTAAATTTGCAAACCTAATGACAAATAATGATCACCATAAAAACTGGCATTATAAAATGCATCAAATATTTCCGGCCACTGAGCCATTGCTGATTTACTATAAATAGTAAGTATCTGGAAACCCTATCAAAACACCCCCGATTGGCCTGAAACTGAAATTGCTTAGGCCAAATCCCTCACTAATCCCTGTAAAGTCCTAGTTAGCCCTCGGGACCAAGGCAAAACAGGCTAACGACACATCATCTGATAATTGGCTAAAATGGGGACATTACAATCCGGCCCCCTTGAAATTGCTTGTCCTCAAGCAATCTGAATGTAACCCCATGGTTACTAGACCGAATCACACTGAAGCTGAGTATAATCCCAAGGTCCAAAATCAATCCAATAGCTACGTAGCACCATCTACTCCAAGCTCTATTCTGTTGATCACCTATAACAATGATGTCTTGCAAACCTCCACCAAAGGAAGTAATCAAGAACTGCATAAACTGATACATCTCCCCGGGATACAACTCTATGAAGGTATCAAACTAAAAAAACATGGGAGTGATTTTTGGCATGTCAACATAGTTTGTCACAATCCTCTCAACTGTTGAGCTGCTAACCATAGTGTTTGCAAGGTCCTAAATCAAACTTTGTACGGAACCACCATGTTGATTCTGCGCCACTCTAACCATGATTGATAAATCATCATGCGCAAACTGCACTCTCAACCCCTGAATCCCCATAGGAAAAACATTAACAAAGCTAAAACTGAATTTCCTAGGAAAGCAGAAAACAAACTCACTGTCAATCACGATCCTCGGCAACCAAAGAAACACCCTGCTCATCCTCCAAAAGAAACCAACCCAAATTCACCTCCCAATACCAACTTGAAGAAGATTAATCACCATCAAAATTTTGCAGAGTGCCCACCAAGGAATGTCTCTACTATCGCCCACTAGCATCATGCCACTAACACCTAATCTCTGTGTGCCAATGGAAGGATCTCGAGTACACCAATATTCCGAACTCATTACTCTCAACCCTTTTTTGTCTTGTAGCATATGCACTAACAATATGAAGTATCTGCAGTGACTTAACCCCTCCCATGTGGAAATGGAGGATAACAATGTTGATGTGTTTTTCATGCACATGCAAACACAGAATAAAAAACCAAAAAGCATCTTATGCTCTCTTGAACAAAGTTACTCAAATGCTGAAGATTAGCTTAAGGTTCACTTGAGACAACTCCAAGGTTTCTATATGTCGGGTCACGACGTGTGGATAAGCACATTTGGTTGTTGTGTTTGTTGTTTCATCAAGGGGCCTTACATTTTCTTAATGTTTAAGGAATGGTGTTTGGGCGATATGAAATGAAGCTTGTCTACTACTACTAGATGTTTATCAAAAAATAGCAAAAGGATAGGGTTGTGAGATACTAAAACTATATCTAGGAATGCAAGGATGAAGGATGATTTTAGTGTAGTCTTAGTTTTGCCAAAACTAGAACAACTCCACTAAGGCTAATGCAATCCTCTAAGGAGATCAAATATATTTTGAGTTATCATCAAGAAAAGACACCATCAATTTGATGCATATCAATGATTAAAGAACAATTGAACTTAAGCACATTTAAATATTACAGTTGACCACACAAGGCATATTTGCAATCAACAAACAACTAGTGGTATGGATTAAGAGTTCCATCATAAATCATACGCAACATTCTATCATCCAACTCTAATACTTAAACTAAATTCTAAAATTTGGGTTGAGAAATGAATAACCATGCATATGCTCCCAAGATTAAGTAGAAAACACCCCCTTCAAATGTTTTTATTAATCCAGCAGCAAAATAGCAACAATTGTTCAAGTTTCTCTCCTACATACAAATGAAAAATGTCAGCTTAAATAGAGCTCCAAAATGAAATAGAGGGCCAAGATTGCCCTAAAATAGCGGTTGAGATCAAAACCCTAATTAGGGTTAGTTGTGGCCAACTAACCAACAACATAACTAACCAATAAAAATAAGGCATGTTTTGACACAAATTTCAAGAAAATCTCCACCAATGAGGAAATAACACATGCAGCTCATAACAAACTTTCTTCTAGAAGCTCATTTCCCTGATCCTTCTCTCTAATGGCAAATGCAATGAATCTGGACAGCACTGCGTTGAGCTCCTCCATGGACAAGTTAGGCAAATTATCGAGTTTGAACAGGATCACTTCCAATGAATCAACACATTTGGCAAAGACCTTTTGCCATTCTGTTTCCTGCTTTCGAAACATTCCCAAGGAAACCATGAATGAACATGCTCCTGTCAAAACAACATCTGAGAATCCCACAGTTGGCAAGAAGATAGACCTCACTTAATCATGCAATTCATGAGTACTTGATGTAGGAGCATCCCCGGTTCATAGCAATCTTGCATCAACCAAAAATATTTCCTTTCTGTTTTGCTTTCTGTTTGCAGTTTCACCATTTCTTTCTGTGTATCCCGAATTTCGCTCACCGGAACCTGTGGAGTTGGATTTTACTTGAAGACTTGATCATCTTCCTTATTCCCAAACCGTGGAGCATTTGGATCGTTTTCCGACAAGTTATTGCTACCAGTTTCCGAGACAGTTTCCTGTTACCGGTTGGCAGTTTCCTGTTATCAGTTGCCTGGATCTATTTGCATTGGTGATCTACCGAATCCCCTTCCGTAGCTTGTGGAGCCCTGAGCGTTGATTTTGATGTTCCTTGGCGTGTCGTCGACCTTTTCCCGTGATCTACACTTCATCCTTTGGATTTTCCGGAGGAATTTCTTTGGCGGAGGCTAACCTTGTTGGTTTTGCAAGTTAGGTCTTGTTCTTCGGTTTTGATCCTTTTTGGGCCGATCGGATCCTCTTGGATCATATAAATCATTGTAATTGAGCATTAGAATGCAACAAAGAAGTTAGACTGAGCATAAAAAATAGATCTTAAGATTTGATGTCTCGGTTGTGACCTGTTCTGTATTTCGAATTTTCGAGCATGTTTTAGCAGACCTGTGAGCCGGTTTCTATAGCCCGGTTGTTACCGGTTGGTTGTAATCAGTTTTCATGATATAATTCAATCTGTTATGTATTGCCTCCATCATGTCCTTGTGTTTCCGTTGTGTTTACTCTTGCTGACCGGTCTGGACTGATATCTTTGAGGTCCCTCCTAGCCGGTGACTACTTCAAGTTGTATCAAAGCGAGTTTTCGTTCTAGAGATAGCGTTGTCCTGAGAATTTTGTTGTAGGGTGGCAGACTGTGGATCCGACCTGCAACTGCAAAGGACTGCCGTAAAGATGGTGCAAAGAGGAACTAGGAATGGTGGAGCATGTGGGAATGCAGACCCTATTGTGATGGAAATGTTGCGAGGAATAGCAGTTCGATTGGAAGCCGTGGAGACAACCCAGACAAGAGGCCGACACATTGAAGATGTAAGTGAAGATGAAGGAGAAGAAGCCCCGGCAGTTGATCCGGATGAGGAAAGGTTTTTGAGGGTTTTGAGTAGCGCGAATACTAAACCTCATTTTACCCCGCCGGAATATGATGGAAAATTGGATTCGGATGAATTCATGGATTGGATCTCGGAGATGGAGAAATATTTTGATTTTGAAAACACTGTAGAAGAAAGGAAGCTGAAATATGCATGTACCCGGTTGAAAGGTCATGCATCTCTTTGGTGGGAACATTTGCACAGCTGATTATCAAGTGAATCTATTCCGGAAGTTGTAAATATTGAGACAGAAGGAATCTAGTGTGAAGGAATACACTGAGCATTTTACGAGTTGAATATCAGATCCGAACATGTTGATGATGAAGTTGAACAAGTTGCAAGATATTTGAATGGATTGCGGGTGTCTATACAAGAAGAACTCAGTTTGATCAAATTACAAAGTGTTGAAGAGGCTTACCAGTATGCCCTGAAGGCAAAAGAAAAGCTAAACAAAAGACATAAGCAGAGGCAGAGAGGCAGAGGTGGAAGGTTTTCCGGAGGAAGATTTCAAGGAGGAAGAGGATATACTAGAGGTAGAGGAACCTGTACAGAATAGTACAAGGACAAAGAAGTGAACAAAGAAGGTAATTCATGCCGAAAAGATGATAAAAATTTCTACCGGAGGAGAGAACCGAATGGCTGCCGGAATGAGAATTTTGGAAGAGAAGACAGGAGAGTGTTTAGAGGAACTTGCTATAAGTGTGGAGGAGAAGGACATCGTGCTTTCGAGTGTAAGAAGACAGAGAATACCGGAAGAGCAGCAGTGGTGGAAGAAAATCCCACCAGATCAAATAATAAACCGGAAGATGGAGAATTGTTGATGATGAGGAGAGCTTTGTGTCATACCGAGAGAGATGAAGAGTCCTTGCAGAGAAAGAATTTGTTCAAGACCAGATGTAAGGTATCTGGTAAGTGCTGTAAAGTTGTTATTGATAGTGGTAGTTCAGATAATCTTGTTTCAGAAGAGATGGTGAATAAGTTGAATTTGGAAAGATTGAAACACCCTAAGCCTTATCAGATAGCATGGATTCAGGATGAACATAAGTTGTTAGTAAGTGAGCAATGTTTGGTGAAATTGAAAATTGGGAATTATCATGATGAAGTCTTGTGTGATATTATGCCTATGGATATTTGTCATCTTTTCTTGGGTAGACAATTTGATAGACAAGCAATACATGATGGGAGGAAGAATACATACACTATTGTGGCAAATGGGATGAAGCAAACCTTGTTGCCCTTGAAGGAACCTTTGAAGAGTGAAGTCTGTAGGAATGCTAGAATCTGTTTGATGGATAGAAGGAAATTCCTAGATGGAGTGAGACATGAGAATGTGTGTTTTGCCTTAGTTCCTATGAAGACTGAGAATCCGAAGCATGAAGAGGAACAACTGGAAGAGATAAAAGATTTGCTAACAGAATACGAAGACATCATTTCAGATAATGTGCCTGATGGATTGCCACCTGTGAGAAGTATCAGTCATTGCATGGACCTGGTTCCCGAAGCTAGTTTGCCTAACAAAGTTGCACACCGGATGACACCGGCAGAGAATGAAGAACTGAATAGAAAAGTGCAGGAGTTGTTGAAGAAAGGTTTGATCAAAAAAAGTCTGAGCCCTTGTGTAGTACGAGTAGTATTAGCACCAAAGAAGAATGGAGAGTGGAGAATGTGCACCGATTCCAGAGCAATAAACAAGATCATAGTAAAATACCGGTTTCCTTTGCCTAGGATGGATGACATAATGGACTGTTTGAACGGAGCCAAATACTTTACAAAGATAGATTTGAAGAGTGGATATCATCAGATCAGGATCAGAGAAGGAGATGAGTGGAAGACAACATTCAAGACAAATGAAGGACTGTATGAATGGTTAGTGATGCCTTTTGGGTTAACTAATGCATTGAGTACTTTCATGAGGCTGATGAATGAGGTATTAAAGAAATTCTTGGGTAAATTTGTTATTGTATATTTGGATGACATTCTGATTTTCAGCAAGACAAAAGAGGAGCATTTGTTGCATTTGAGACAAGTTTTGCAGAGGTTGAGAGAAGAAAAGTTGCTGATAAATCTTAAGAAGTGTACTTTCATGAAAGATGAGTTAGTCTATTTGGGATTTGTGATATCTGAGGATGGTTTGAAGATGGACCCTGAGAAAGTAAAAGCAATTGTTGAGTGGCCTACACCGGAAAGCATTGGAGTGTTAAGATCACTTCATGGATTGGCTAGTTTCTACCGGAAGTTCATCAGAGATTTCAGTTCAGTTTGCAACCCTATGACTAAGATCATGAGAGGAGATCAGAAGGAATTCAAGTGGACCACTTGAGCAAACAAAAGTTTTGAGCTGTTGAAACAGAAGGTGACCAAGCAGCCTGTTAGCTTTATCGGATTTCAATAAAGTATTTCATGTGGATTGTGATGCAAGTGGAACAGCAATAGGAGCAGTCTTGAGTCAGGAAGGGAGAGCAATAGCTTATTTCAATGAGAAATTGAATGATGCCCGAAGGAGATATTCAGTGTATGATCAAGTGTTTTATGCCATAGTTCAAGCCTTGAAGAAGTGGAGACATTACATGTTGCCTAAGGAGTTTGTGTTGTATATGGATCATCAAGCTTTGCAGTATTTGAATTGTCAGAGTAAGTTGAATCAAAGACATATGAGATGGGTAGAATTTTTGCAGAGTTACACCTTTGTGTTGAAGCATAGAAGTGGGAAATCTTACAAAGTTGTTGATGCACTGAGTAGGAGAAGGAATTTGCTGACAGAGATGAGAGTGACAGTATTAGGATTTGAGGAATTGAAGACCTTGTATGATGATGACCTGGATTTTGCAGAACCTTGGAGAGCATGTAGAGAACCGGTTACGGTAGATAGAAGCAAGTGGTTGGATTACTTCATTCAGGATGGGATGTTATTCAGAGGAGTTCAGTTGTGCATACCTAAGAGTTCTATGAGGAAGAATCTAATAAAGGAGAAACACAATGGAGGATTAGCCGGACATTTTGGTATTGACAAAACAGTTGCATTGGTGAGTGAGCATTACTTTTGGCCCCAGATTCATAAGGATGTTAGGTAATATGTGCAAAGTTGTAGAGTTTGTCAACTTGCAAAGGGTAGTAGTCAAAATGTGGGATTGTATAAACCTTTGACAGTACCGGTAAGACCTTGGGATGATATAAGCATGGATTTCATACTTGGATTGCCTAAAACACTGAGAGGGAATGATTCTATATTTGTGGTAGTGGATAGATTCTCGAAGATAACTCATTTCATACCTTGTAAGAAGACATCAAATGCATTACATGTAGCAAACCTATTTTTCAAGAAAGTAGTGAGATTGCATGGATTACCTACGAGCATAGTTTCAGACAGAGACACTAAGTTTGTTGGCTATTTTTGGAGAACAGTTTGGAAGAACATGAAGACAGATTTGAAGTTCAATTCTACTTTTCATCCACAGACTGATGGACAGACAGAAGTAGTTAATGGGAGCTTGGGAAATTTGTTGAGATGTTTAGTTGGAGATAAAACCAGAAGTTGGGATTTGATTCTTGCACAAGCAGAGTTTGCCTACAATAATTCAATAAACAGGAGTACCGGAAGAACACCTTTTGAGATTGTTACTGGAACACATCCTAGAGGTATATCAGAATTAAGAGATATTAGCAGTGAAGACTGGAGAAGTTCAGAAGCAGAAGAATTTGCAGATCACATGAAGGACTTACATTTTCAAGTTAAACAACATTTGGAGGACATCAATAGCAAGTATAAGGAGAAGGCAAATAAGAAAAGGAGACATACGGAATTTGAAGTTGGCAATGAAGTGATGGCGTATCTGAGAAAAGAAAGATTCCCGATTGGAACTTATAACAAATTGCAGATGAGAAAGTTTGGACCTTGCAGGATTTTGAGAAAGTTCAATTCTGGGAATGCATATGAAGTGGAGTTACCAGATAGTCTGAGTATTTCACCTATGTTTAACATTGCAGATCTTCATCAGTATCATGAGCCAGAATTCAATGAGGACAGTATTGCGGACTTGGAGAAACAGTTGCCCCGGAAGGAACCGGATCAGATTGAAGGCATTTTGGACAGTAGGATTGGGCATAGTACCCGGAGCAGTCAGTATAAGCAATATCTTGTAAAGTGGAAGGACAGACCAGTTGAAGATTCATCTTGGATTTCTCGGGCAGAGGTAGACCGCCTTGGTTTTCCTCTAACCCCAGCAAACTGAGAGACTCACTTTTTCAGCAACCTCGGATGTCTGATGCAGGAGCATCCCCGGTTCATAGCAATCTTGCATCAACCAAAAATATTTCCTTTCTGTTTTGCTTTTTGTTTGCAGTTTCAACATTTCTTTCTGTGTCTCGGATTTGACTCACCGAAACCTGTGGAGTTGGATTTTACTTGAAGACTTGATCATCTTCCTTATTCCCAAACCGTCGAGCATTTGGATCGTTTTTCAGCAAGTTATCGCTACCAATTTTCGAGACAGTTTCCTGTTACCGGTTGCCTGGACCTATTTGCATTGGTGATCTACAGGATTCCCTTCCGTACCTTGCGAAGCCCTGAGCATTGATTCCGATGTTCCTTGGCATGTGGTCGACCTTTTCCCGTGATCTACACTTCATCCTTTGGATTTTTCGAAGGAATTTCTTTGGCGGAGGCTGACCTTGTTGGTTTTGCACGTTAGGTCTTGTTCTTCAGGTTTTGATCCTTTTTGGGCCGGTTGGATCCTCTTGGATCGTATAAATCATTGTAATCGAGCATTAGAATGCAACCAAAAAGTTAGACTGAGCATAGAAGATAGATCTTAAGATTTGAGGTCCCAGTTGCGACCTGTTTTGTATTTCGAGCATGTTTTAGGAGGCCTACGAGCCGGTTTTTGTAACCCGGTTGTTACCGGTTGGTTGTAATCAGTTTTCATGATATAATTCAATCTGTTCTGCATTGCCTCCATCATGTCCTTGTGTTTCCGTTGTGTTTACTCTTGCTGACCGGTCTAGACTGATCTCTTTGAGGTCCCTCCTATCTGGTGACTGTTTCAGTACTAAAACCATCTTCATCCAACATATCTTGTAGGAACACTTCTCTTGTTGAAATGATAAATTGTTCTTGAATTGCTTTGAGCGATTCCTCCATCTTGATGCAATCCTCCTTTGTCTTATCAATAGTTTCCTTCTTAGTCACCAAAATGCAATACCATTTGTTGAAGTCATATACTGCTTTCGCATCCATTACTCCGCCAGCAATTAACATTTGTTTGGGAATTTCCTTCAATGCTTGTAATCGTGGAATAGTCTTATCTCGGATGAACTGAACTTCATCCCATATCTCCATAATCTTCTGTAGTCTGCACAAGAATGTAGTGACTCTATCATAAGTTTGTAAATACTCATGAGTGAAGGCACTAGCTTGCTGAAAAGCATTCTCGATCCATGTCTTGGTGATTTGAGCTATCATCCTCGTTTCTTCTGCCCCTTCAACTGTTTCTTTGGGTAGTATTTGAAATGGAGGAGGTGTATCTTCCTCTTGTCTGGAAGACATGCGATGGATGTAATCTATTAATTGCTTGTTTTCTTCTTTCAATTGCTTCTTCTTTCTAACCTCGATTTCTAATTGCTCTTCCATGTTAGAGGTTGATCTTCTAAACTCCTCAACAACCTAATCGCAAGTGATAGAACCAATGTCTATCTCCCTTATGTCATAATCTTCTGCTGTGATTTGATCCCTGGGCTTGTCATATTTGGGAACAGTCGCTTGCACCTTTCGTGAGCCAGATGCATCTTTCACAATTTTGGTGTACTTCTTAGGCTTCTTTTCTTCATTCTACTCCGTTCTTGCAAGCAAAGTATCCAAATCTCTAACCTCATCTACTATCATCACAGGCTTCTTCTTCAATCTTTCTTTTAACCATTCAGGTGCCTGATCATCCAACTCTTCTAGATCAGATTACTGCTGATTGCTATTGGAGGCCAAGAATGTGTCTTTATGATGTGCTTGATTTTGATCTTCTATATCCTTGTCTTGTATTTCTTCATTAGTATTGATTTGTTGATCATAGATATGTTCCTCATCATGAGGTGGTGAATCAACCTCTTGCTCCTCTTGCTGATTAGTGTGATGAATACTAAGAGGGGGGGGTGAATTAGTATACCAAAGAATACTGAACTCAAACTCTTAAACAGTTTAGCAGTTAACCGGTATAACAGATTTACTAACAAACCGGTTAAGACAAATGCAAACCAAACAGCAAATAAAGCATTCACCCACAAGAGCACAATCACCGTAACACAAGAAGTTTTGACGTGGAAACCCAAATGGGAAAAACCACGGTGAGCAAAAACTCACAAGTAACTATCTGCAGAATAGAAACCAGACCGGTTAAGGTCATACAATGTTCTTTACCAGAACAGATCCTGTTAGGAATCTAGATCTCTGTTAGGAGATAAGTCCTGTTAAACTACCTTGTGAGAGGATTTTAGATTCACAGTTGTGAACCACCTTGTTAGAGGATTTACAAAGGCTTTGCAGGGCCTACCCGGTTAAGGGTTTCAGACTTGTTGAAGATATGAGTAATCAACAAGTAGATGATCTAGATATTAGCACAGTATGCTTGGTTAGATCCTTGATAGCTCATTGTTAATGCACATTTAGCATTACTTCAGTCTTCAATATCTCCACACTCTGTTTCTTCACACAAACCTAATCTTCTCTTCTATAATCACACATACAAAACACTCATCATCTAAAACCCTAGACATGATGTCCTTATAAAGGAGTCTGATTTCATGTCGGTCCAATAGGATTACATTACAAGTTCCTAGGTTGAGTGCATCTAGACACATTTGGTAACACGGCACAAAATCACCGCCAAAGTGTCGATGGATGATAACTCATCACAAAAATACCAGTTAGTAACTCATCAGAGAGTAATACCGGTTCATACATTTTACCGAATACCGGTTGTCAAAATGAAGACTGGAAAAATGTTAACTACCGCTTTGTTCCTTCGTACCGCTTGAGATCCTCGAACCGCTTGAGGTCTTCATACCGCTTTAGGTCTTCAGTCAATTTGTGACCGGTAAACACCTTCTGCAAAACACCAATAGTCTAAAGACTATAATACATAATACCGGTTGGAATAATTACCGGTTGAGCATAACTCATACATAAAGAAAGTGATCTCAAAACAAGTGTATCCATCAATGACAATCACAGCATCATCAAAATGCCAACATAGTGTCGTTAGATTCATTGACACTCCTATCTTGTGTATTATGAATAATTTGTTCATCTCCTTGTGATACGTTCTTTCCTTTCAATGCTACATTCATATCTACAAAGATGTTCACTTCTCTTTCAGAAGGAGTATCAGTAGTAGATGGAGTCTTTCTTGATTTTTGTTTCCTTTGTTGAGTTGTATTGTCATCCATCCTTTTCCTCTTATTTACTTGGGCTTGTGAACTGTCAGGGATATCTTGTTGATTGTTCTCTCCTTGTGTGTGTGCTTCATTGTCTGCATTTTCATCCTCGGACTCCTCTGATTCTTCATATTGATAGGAAGAAGATTCCTCATTGTCCATCCGGTCATATGTCAAAGTGATGCCTTTCGCTCTTAACTTATCTGATTGATACAATATCCATTTCCTGGTGTTATCTTGCAATATTTGATTTACAACTTCTAATTGAGTCACCTCAGGAGCATACCAATCTATTGAAGAAAGGCGTTTATCCTTTTTCTTTTTAGTAGTGTGGTAATACCACATCTTCATCCCCTTCAAGTTGATCTGGCACTTGCAATACTTTTGTTTGTTTGATCAATTTGAGAGAGAATCGTGAGTATGCTCTTTCCCTTATCTCCAAATCATCTTCTGCATTAGCCCAATGATCCTCCACGTGCATTATGTGGGGAAACTTCTCTTTGTTCACTGTTCGGATGTTATGATAGGGATCAAAATAGCTCCTCGAGGTGTGAGTCCTAAGATTGTAGTATTGTAGTTATTCCTCTGTTGTTTGCACTACTAATAAGGTAGGGCATGTTTCAAGTGATTTTCCCGCCGCGATTGGGAAAGTAGTCTTTGCTTTCTTTCTTTTCTTCTTGATTGCATCATACTCTAGCAGTTGTCTAGACAATTCTAACAACACCATTCTATTAGTAGGGCGTCTTGGTAGTCGATAGGCATATGAAGAACACCCTTGTATCCTCAAATATGTGAATTTTGGAAATTGAGTATACCAACATCCATACTTCTTTATCAGGTTCATTAACTCTTTGGATAATCTGATATGAGTGCCTCCTTGCAATCTCCTCATAGTGTGCATGGTGAATGCATCATTCACCTTTCTGAAATGAGAAACACTATTCTTTAATTGTAACTGCGAGTATGCATCGTATGAGAGCATTTGTCCTTCTGTTGGTCCCACAGGTGCTCTAATATTTAAACTTTTGTATTTTTCGTATCTTGCCAAAATGTATACCAAGTATGAGCTCATATAAAATGTCTTAGATTTCTCAACATTCTTCAACTGCTCATGTAGATTATCATTGACTATCTTAGCCCAATTGATTATGTTGCCTCCTTTGATTACTTCTTCTATGTAATACCACATCCAAGAATCATAGGAAGCCGATTGTGGAGATCCCATTGTTCAGCATCATTATGAGCTCAACTATTCCTTCCTTAAAATCTGACTTGAGGAGCATCTTCTTAGGTACTCTCTTGGTGCTACTCCATGGTTCTATGACCCAATTCTTGTTGAGGATATCATTGCATACATCAGGCTTGCTTTGATATAGTGCTAGCGCATCATCCTTGCTTTTGTAGATTAACTTGTCATATGTGGGAACTGTTGACGTGTTTTTTATGACTACGTTGAACACAAAATAAAGTTACCAACGGTCACCTTACTCTCTCTTGAACAAAGTGCAATTGCATGCTAAGATTGCAAGAAATTCAAACAATCGACTCCAAGGTTCCTTTATGCTACGGACATGACTCAGTTGGCTGATGTGATTGCTAGTAATCCAAGGGGCCTTACGTTTGCATCATTCTTTCACTTCTTTGTTGTGGTTGGACCTCCATCATCGGATATGGCAATTCTACGATGCTGCTGCTTCAAACGGATTAAAATGAACTGAAAGAAAAAGGTAAAGGGTTTAGAAGGATCTAAATCTACTCCTAAGGGCAGTGATAACAATGAATAGTGCTCTGGTGGACAAATTCCAAATAAACCAAGCTCTGCTTCGCCAAGATCAACTACAACTCCGCAAGAACCGGTGCAATCTTCTGGGGATGCTAGAGGATTTTCAAACCAAGAAAGTACATTTGAATACCCAAAAACGACGCAATCCAAATGACCATCCACAATCCAACTTAGCACAAATTTAGGGGGTTCAAGCTAACTTTACACTGCAACTTACAATCAGCAAGATGCAAAAAGTATGAACCATGGAAATTCATCAAACACCATTACATTCTCCATTGAAATCAAAGCACTATACTACTTCTACTCTAAGTGAGGAAGGTGAAACCATGCAAGCTTTGAAAAAATAACTTAAGTGGACACCATCAGAGAACAATGTTTCACTGTTATTATCTCAAAACTTATCGCAACAATTTCATACAAGTCTCCCTCCTTTACAAATGAGGGGGCCACCCCTTTATATAGGCCTCAAGCCATAATTACATGCAAAACCCTAATTAGGGTTTTCCCTAAAAGATTCTCCACTCAAGATGCAACAAGGTGGGAATCTCCAATTAATAACCCATCATGCCCATATACAATTAATTCAAAAGTACCCAAAATAGCATCCATTGCGCATTAAATGCACCACCTCTTTCAAATTCGCCTAACATGCGTTGAATATTCATCCATGCAAAAATCACCCCATTATGTCATAAATGCTCCATCATTTCCACATGCAGAGGCTGCATGCAAAAAGAATCTGCCATAAATTCAACATGCAATGACCGGGTCGCCATTTGGTCAAATTCCGGCAATGGATGTGCCACCATACTGCCACGCGTTCAATAGATCCTCACCATGCAAGTGAACCCTATCGTTGTATATCCGCTCCTGCATATCTGGAATTGTTGGAGAGGGAAAATTCGATTCAGGAAGAATTTTCTTGAAGTCTCCTCAACTTTCCTTGCTTGAAGAAGGTTTTCCATCAATTTTCACCATCTCCTATTTTTTAGGAACTTTCCTAAAATTTAGGACTCGGGTCTAGGAGAGAGAATTCTCTCATGATTCCAAATCTGTAAAACTTTTGAAATTTGGATGTGATTTGGTATCTAAAAATAGGATTTTTCAAAATTATTCCCGAGGGGATTTCCTGCATTTCCATTCCTTCCTGACCCTCGAAATTCTCCTTTGCCTTGGAAATTTCCATCCCGGGCTTTCAAACTTAGGCGTGGAACGTGGAATTCAGCTTGGTGAAGGAATTTCATTATTTCCATGCCTTAAAAAATCTTCAACTTCCTAACTAGGCCTGGAATTTTGGCTTTGATAGAGGAAATTCATCCTTCCCATGTCCTTCCTTGATACCTGGATTTTCGTGTGCCTCAGACAAATTTTCAATTTTCCAACTTAGGCGTGGAAATCACTCTTCATGGTGGAATTCATCATTTCATCCTTGATTTTTTTTTTCTGACTTAGCCATTTCAACATCCTTTCCTTGGCCAAGGCGTTGATCCCTCCATTCCGTGGAATCTTGAATTTTCTCCATCTTCACCTTGTGTGTTTTGGCGCCTTAATGAACCCTTGGGCACAAATTCTCCATGAAGGAGGAATTCATGAGTTTGAGCATTCTTCCATGCCTTCATGGATTTGGCGCCCCATCTTGTGCTTGGGCGCTAATTTGCTTGGGTCATGGATTTTCATTGTTCTTTCATTTTCCTTCATCTCTCTTGTTTGGTGCCTTGATCATGGCTTGGGCGCTATTTTACCTGAGGAAGGAATTCACAACTTATCCTTCCCTCCTTGACCTCTTTACTTCAGCGCCCTACCTAAGTGTTGGGCGGAATTTTGCACTGGAGGAGGCATTTTGTCAATTTGTGAATCCTCCATGAGACATCCATTTTGGCGCCTGTCCTTGGCTTGGGGCGGAATTTTGCTGTGGAGGAGGAATTCATCAATTTGTGAATCCTCCATGAGACCTCTATTTTGGCGCCCTGCTGAGTGCTTGGGCGGATTTTGGCCATGAAGGAGGAATTTGATGTTTTCTACCAATTCAGGACATGTATATATATGAAATATAACATTTTAAATTATATTTCATATATATTGTCAGGATGTTTGAGAGTGGTTTCAGGTCCCTAGGAATCATAATGCAAATTCTGGATTTTGGAAGATCTTCCAAATTTTCAGACAGTCAAATTTCAGGCCATTTTCGGATCAGGATGACATTGGTGGATTGATGTGAATTTCCAAACTTGGATGATTTTGCATGCTTTCCTCTTCTGGAATAGGAGTTCCAAACTTAACCATTTTTTTGACCCAACTTGTCTGCCTTCTGACTCTTCCGGATTTAGAAATGGTCTTCAGGAACGTTCAGTCTTCAACATCTTCAGAGATATTCAGCTTTCAGTGTTTTCCTCTGAAGATCCTGCCAAAAATAGATTTTCCCAAATAGTAAGTGTTTCAAAATGTCAAGGTTTGGGCAAAATAGGTCAGAAAAGCACTTACTAAAAATAGAAATTACTAAAAATGGTAAGTTTGATTTTTGGCAAAATTAGACCAATCCGAGAGGCAGTGAAACTTACTAACTTACTAAAAATAGTAAATGCTCAAAATTCGCTCAAATTTTACTGGGAGGTTCCTTGAAGAGTCCCGATTCCAGTTCTAAGTTCAGTTTTTCCAAAATCCTAAAAGAAACCCCTAAAATCTAGGACTGAAGGTAGAAACCCTAAAATTAACAAAACGAGTCCTAGACTTAACCAAATTTGCTCAAACGAAATGCAGACTTAATCAAAATGACCCCCAAACACTTGCAAAGCAGAGAGACTGATGAAACTGCTACGAAAAGACCCAAAAAATGCAAGCCAGAAGACCGAGAGGGCCTAAAAAGTAGGAGGTCCCCATTTACAATGGGGCGATGTGTGAAAACATCACAACAGGGACATTGAACACTTCGGCTATAGATAGCTCGATAAGGTATGCTATTTTGCTCCCATCCGATGCTACTATAATCCTCCTCTCCTAGTCATAATGTCTTGCGCATTCTAATATCAATTCACTACATTGCACTACTGGCGGGAAACATGCGATGTGAGCAATGCCATTCCTTGTGAGCTTCTTCGCCATCTTTGAGGTGGAGTATTTGCCTTTCCCAAACACTCGATCTCGAAAATCCTCCATGTCGGTGTGCCCAAATTTAGTGTCACCAATCTTACGCCATTTAGAGGTGAGTTGGGTTTCAAAGAGTGTATCTTTGAATTCGATCTTCATTTGGACCTGCCTCTTGTTTCCTTGTGCCTTTGCTTCAGTCATTGACCTACAAACAATACAAGCTTGTCACTAGCTAGATATGGCTCTTTGATTGATGTCTTCTTCACAATTGTTGTTGTAGAGGGAGTTCGCCTTTCTTGGTTGCAAATCTGAATGTTGTCTTATACATTTCGTTGTCTTCAAATTGCAGATCAGATCGCATTAATTGATTGATTGATGTCTTAGAATGTAAGTCGCCATCCTTCTTATATAGGCGTTAGAGACTAAAGGTTGTGTCTCTTCGTTTGAAACCTTCCTAGACCGATTTTCATCTCAAAAAAAAACTTTTAAATTGCTTCAAAGGTCGACTTTGCATCATTATTATTTTTTTTAATTTTCTTTGATCTTTGAACATTGGCATCTTTCAAGAACCCCATTGCATGTTTTACAAATTGGATTTTTAATCAAGCATTGCAACCAAGTCGGAAATTCAAGGGGTCATTACATGCATTGCTCAAGGCGGAATTCTAGATGGTCATTGCAACTTTATACTTGAGGTGGCATTTCAAGGGGTCATTACATGCAATGGTCAAGCCGGAAAATAAAGGAGGCATTGCAAGTTATTCAACATAGTGGAACTTTTGAGTAGCATTGCAAGTTAAGATCATACCAACAATTTGAAGAGGCATTGCATGCAAAGGTCTTGGCGGAATTTTGAAAGGGCATTGCATCTCCCTACCTAAGGCGGCTTTTCAAAGCACCATTACATGCAATGGTCTTGGCGGGAATTTAAAGGAGCATTGCAAGTCGATCTTCAAGTCAGATTTTAAGACCACCATTGCATGTAATGCTTGTGGCGAATTTTTGAGAGACCATGGCAACTTAGCCATTAGGTCGTATTTTTAAGACACCATTGCATGTAGACATCAAGTCGGATTTTAGGGAGGTCACTGCAAGTAGATCCTTAAGTCAGAATTTTGACTCCCCTTTAAGTGTACATCCTGGCAATGCTCTGCTATCACCTTTGTAGCTCCAATACTTAGTCAAATTAATGACTTATTTTTTGCATTACAACCCTTAAGCGACAAATTGGGTAGGATTGTAGATCTTCACCTAGACGACAAATTGGAGAAGCATTGCAATTGTGACATTCAAGGTTGATTTTGACAAGTCCTCAAATCTTGATTTAATACTTCACTCTCAACCATCTAAGCTTCGCTTGCACTAGAACCTGATTGATGCAAACCCAAATCTCAAACCCTAATCAATCTAATGATGGACAATATCAAAGATCTCATTCCTCCTATACATCTTTAAACCTGTGAACATTATTTTTTTTTTCTTAATAAGGTCTGCAAAACCCTAGGCAAAGGAAATTTCATGATGGAACCTAACCTCGGAAGCTAACCAATTGATCAAATGACTGCTACTGCTGGAAGCAAAAGAGGGGGTTCCCATTTTGATGGGGCGATGTGTGAAATGGTCACAACAAACAGTACTATACCCCAAGATTCTCCTACAACTGTCTGCACAGATGTCTGGGAGTGCTCAAAATAGTAAGTATGCAACACTAAAGACTACAAACTGCAACATCAAATCGACAAGAAACCAAATCCTAGTCAAAATTTCTCTCCAAGCCACCTACAAGAGCTGTAATGGTCTCCTATATATACTGAAATAGGGGGTAACAGCAACAATACTACTACACTCTGAGTCCCTGTCACAAGGAATAAATCCACCACGTTGACGCCGCACTACTCTGTCACCCTCTACAATCCAATCGAAAGAATTCTCAAACACCTGCTTCTGGAGGCAACTAGCTGGTGAAAACAAAGTAAGAGACTTGCCAAACTTGGTCTCATCACCTGTCATCAAAAACATGTCATACCAGGGTGGACCCAAATGCTCCATACTCAATTCACCTTTTCGTGCCATCAATAACATAGTCAAATCCTGTATATGGGGGCTAAAGGTAAACTGATGGGCACACCTCAATATGCAGTCGAGGTGTAACACTCCTACCTACACCAATGGAATATCAGAGTGGTCATGTGAATTCCACTTCGTGCTGGCAACAACAGAAGATGACTCACAACTCAACGCAGGAAGAACAACAACATCAACATTACCATCATGAGTACCATCCATCGCCTGAACAGTGGATGGAACAGTACTAAGGTTCAGGGTGCAAAACTCAAAGATAATCTCAACAGAACCCATGTGAGACCTTGTGCACAATTCTTCGAGGATGCCTAAGCCTGCAACCAAGTCCAATGTGTCTGAGTCATCGCCAATCCAATCCACCCAAAGTGGTCTCCTACAAATATGAATGATGCCCAACATAGGTGCATAAAAACAAATACCAACCCCTATCAAACTGCTGGAATAGATCAAAACAGCACCATGTAACCAATAAACCAAATCCATGATAGAGTGCAAAGTGTCTCTACCGCCCAAGGAGGGTAAGAACTCATCATTCCTCCATTCACCAACTCCAAAGTGACAATCCCAATCTCCCCTATCCATATCCACAGTCGCTGCCCTCAAAGTGTAACCTGATAGAATTTTGATCAGCAATATAGGATAGCCATCAATTAATAAAATAGGAAGTAAAACCCATGAGGAAGGCGCTGGAAAACTGTAACCAACATGCTCCTCTCCAAACTGTAAACTAAGATCAACCAG
Organism: Cryptomeria japonica; assembly: GCF_030272615.1. Classification (NCBI taxonomy): domain Eukaryota; kingdom Viridiplantae; phylum Streptophyta; class Pinopsida; order Cupressales; family Cupressaceae; genus Cryptomeria; species Cryptomeria japonica. Next base: position 443,722,652 of record NC_081411.1, on the reverse strand, counting down.
AAAAAATGCTGAAATCATATTGCAACCTCTCAAACTTAAGGATTTCATCAATCCCCTCAATGATCTGTTTGACCTCCAATGTTCTTGCATCATACTCATGGACCACTGATGGACCTACAATAGAATTTCCCGCTTTGTGTAGGGAAAAGTGAGCCATGCTCAATTGTAAGCAAAGTTCATCAATTTCTTCCTCCTTCCTTCTCAAGGCATCTGAATAGATCTCAACTAGGTTGAGAAGGTGATCACGATCTGAAAGAAGATGTAAAAAGTTTGCCTTCATTGTTCCTAGCCCCTCTTTGATCTCCTACAAGCCATCAAGAGAAGACTCCACTCCAGTTTCCTTTTGTCTTCTTTCTAATTGAATCGTCCAAAGGTAGTTTACAACCAGCTTATGCATCTCATCATGATGAGATAAAGCTGCCACAATCCCATTCTCATTCACCTTCAACTGATTCCACAAACGATGTGGACTGAGGTGTATGAACAACTTCTGCTTCACATGTAGAAGCATCTGACTGTGACTGAAATCCTTCTTCTACATAGTGTTGACGTGGCTAAAATCGTATCGCTATTAACTCTATCCAGCTAATGCACAATAGAATGATCTCGCTGAGTCTCCTATCCTCTCTTGTGTGAGGAATCCCTAATGCTGTTTTTAATTGATCAACGGGGACAACCTCAAGGTTCCAAATGTCAATTCATGACTGCGGGATAACTCAACGGTTGATGTGTTTTAATGGGAGCACAAGGGGCCTTACGTTTTGCAACAAGTTGGTCTACATCTAAAATGATGTTGTGTTTCTCAAGCTGGGGAATAAAAGCAAAGGAAGGGATAGGAGACCTAAAATTAACTAGACTGGTCTGTGAGTAGACGGATTCAATATAACTAATCCTTGCTTGGCCAAAATAACTCACAAGAATGGTGCAATCTTCAAGGGAACTTAGAAGATTTTCAGACTACAGGTGCATACCTAAGCACCCAATTCTGGTGCAACTCAAACAAACACCTGTAATTGAACTAAGCACGATTTTAATGGCTTAGACTAACCATACACAGGGATACACAATCAGCATATCCCCAATGGTATGAACCCGAATCCATCAAATACCTGCACACCAAAAATCTATCTAAACCTGCTGAAAAAAACCATGCAAACAGAATAAAACCAAGATGATAAACACCAAATCAATGTCCATATATTGATTTCAACTACTATTACAACAATTTCTACAGCATTTCTACTCTATTCCTAACTACTAAAATCTAACTAGAATCTAACAATCCAACACTTTACAATGAGAGGCATCCTGCCTTTTATAGATTTTACAATTTAAATCGATGGGCAGAATTGACTGCATCCAACAGTCCTGATCTGCCTTCTAGAAGTGCTAGCTTAAACCCATGCCTATTCAATCCTCAATTATCCCCCCAACCATATTCTCAACTACCTACCACTATTTGGCATTAATTCGGTCAATCGGGTAGTTGGAAATAACTGACCAGTGTCCCTTTGTTTTGAATACATTAGGTAGGGCCCACAGGCAGTTGTTTACATTAAACAAGTTCAGTTTTCAGAAACTGAATTTCTGGAATTAAATCCAGCTGTGTATTTTTCTGAGAATGCATATTTTGTAGCATTATGTGTTCTTGGTCTTCAATCTTGTTGGTGGATTTCAACTTGTCGTCCGTGATAGCGCGCTTCTTTGTGCTTCATCTTGCGCTCTATGGTGCAGTCCTGCATTTCCTCTTTCGGCATTGATCGCGATCACGTCTCCAATTTGCACTTCAGGTTTTCGCTTTAGCTCTTCCCGATGTTATCCTACAAACAATGAATTCCACCTTTAATAATCATTTTGAAAAATTAAAAAAATTAATTTAACAATCATATTAAATTTTAAGCGATGTCGGGCTTCTTAATTTTAAACGCCTAATCCTTTGACATGAAATCAGCTACATCGGAAGGATTGTGCGAGTTTTACAGTCTCAAACGCCTAACTTGGCCTTGTCAGAATTCGGCTCCTTAACTCAAAAGGTGCGACTTTGGGCTTGATTTTCTTGTTTTACTTACGATTTTAAACGCCCCCTCTTATTGAAGAGAACTCGGTCTGTTTAGGCATTTTGAAAGTTCGGCTTCTTTTCTTCATTAATATTTTCATGGCATTGGATAATTTTCGGCAATTTTAAGCGAATTGCAAAGGGGGCGATTAGACATTTCAAATTTATTTTAAATGAACCCATTTTCTTTGCTATCTCCCCCTTTATACACCCCTTTTGCAAAGTAAAATCGAGCCTTTTAGCAAGATGTGTGATTTTTACTTTTGAAACCAAAAACGCCGAAACTCTTATGCGATTTTGAACACAAATGCCGAACTTCATTAAAAATGGGATTTCTTTTTTTTTGCTTTTGTTTGAAACGTCCTTTGTTTTAACATAAAACTCGGCCATTATGATGAAAATGGGCAAACTTCGTGTTCTTTGCAAGTCATGGGAAAAGGGCCGAGTTTGGAATTTTCAAGCTGGTTGAACAAAATTAGGCATTTTTCAAAGAAATGTGCGATTTTTACCTTTGCCCTCACAACTTCACATTCGATAGTTTTCGACTTGAGAAGGGTTGGGGGTTTCTCTTGAGGATTGAAGGCAAAATTGGAAGGGCGATTTCAAAAGTAGATCTGAACTTAATCTTTTCCCTTGTGAAATAAATAGACTCCTTGACAGAAGTCGGCCATTTCAAGTAAAATGCACGACTTTCTATTTACCCTTTCACAAAAACGACTTTCAACTTTGTGAGGCATTTCACGTTTTAGGTTTGAAGCAAACTTCGGGTTCTTGAGCTCAAACCGCGCGATTTCGAATGCTCTTCAACAAATTTTCGAGTTCTACCTCATTTTGCGCAACCTAGGGCCTAACACATTTCATGTTTTCGGGCATATTAGATGTTTTGCACGATTTTCGGTCCTTGAATGATTTTTAGCGATTTGGAAGTCTTGAATGACTCTTCTTTCATTTTCGGCTCATTAGTCGGTTTTGTGAACTTGTTTTGGTTTTTGGCCTAAATGAGTGAAAATGCGAACTTAGACTCCTGCAACCTTTGAAGGCTTGATGACAGATGCAATGGCAAAATGAATTCAGCCTATGACTTCGGGCTTTAGAGGAATTTGTGAGAATGCTCATTTTTGACATTTTCGGCCTATGGGGGTTTCGCACAATTTTAGCTTAGCTATAGGTTTTTTGGGCTAAGGAGTCATTTTGTGCGATTTTCACTTCATGACCGGGCTTTAACTGAGGAATGAGCGATTTTGTTTTGCTCGACCTGAAACTCGGGATTTTGGATACTTTTGTGCGAGCTAGGTTTTTCTTTCTCGACCACTTAGGCCCAAAGGCGTGATTTTGAATGCATGACCACGGGAGGAGCCTCTCTCTCCTACACGGGCAAAACAGGGGGTCTTTGTCAAGGACAAGGTGTGTTGTGCAAAGCACAACACATAGTCCTGTAAACATATGTTATGTTTTGAAATTAAATCAGCGCTAATTCTACCTATAGAAGTATTCCTCAATGCTCTGATTAAGTGTCTCGATACAAGGGGGTTTAGTTTGCCCCATGCACTCATCATCCCACTTAGTTGATTCACTGGAAGATGGCATGCTCTCTTCATGAAGTTCTACTGGAGCAGTATTGTGATCATAAGTGGATTCGTCAAGGAAGTTCTTCTCTTCCCTTGTTTTATCAATGATAATCTGCAAATCACCAATGAAGAGTTTTGAAATCCTCACCTGTAGTAATTGACTCTACCTCCCTAATATCCTCCTTAACTGAGTGGAAGTCATTATCCTTTTTACTTTCATCAGGCATAGAAATGGATGTATTCAAAGCTGTGACTTTTTTCTCAACATTTGAATCAATTCTCCCCTGAAGAGAAGGTGCAACCTATAAGCCCAATGAGATCAATTCTTCAGTAGTAAGTTGTTCCCTAAACTTATCAATCTTCAGCTCAACCAAACTTCTTGAGAGATCATAGGCAGCAGCTGAAACATGCAACTCTCTTCTCCAAATGTCTAACAAATCAGACCGCAACTACATACAAACATCATCAATTTCATCTAAGATCATGGACAAGATGTCGAGCATATTTGTCTACACCTTGTCTGGATGGCATTTCCTAATTACAGCAATCAAACAATGAAACATCTGAAGAATCAACTTATCACATTGGAGATCCAACAAAAGGACAAATGATCTAACCCTTTCCACAATTTCTAAAATTTTAACCCTCTACCAAACATAGGGGTGCTGACATCATGCAACCCATATAAACTCTCCACAATCAGTTGTAGAACCTCCTTCAGTATGTCATCATTATAGGGAACTTTACGAGCTCTAAACCTCATAATTTCACTTATCCAAGTGACAACTGCTAGTCTTATCTCCTCATCTTGATGTCTCATCAATTCTGGTTTGACCAAAGAATGCACCAATGGAGACATAGTTGTAGCCATTGTTTGTGAAGGTGACCCATTAACCTTGCAGAGACAACTTTCAACTTCCTCCAACATGTTGAGGAGAGTTGCTTTAGCCCAAGGTAAGAGTTTGAATTTTTCACCCACAAACTTAAGTCTCTCTTGAAGAACTTCGATAGCCTCATGTTCTTTGTTCTATTTGTACAATTTTTCAAACATTAAAATATGATGTTCCTTTATTGATTCCAATCTAGACAATTGTTGTTCCCACAAAGCTTCCATTAATTTACTAAAGTAGCCACTGAAGTTCTGATCTGCAAATGAATAGCCGAAACAAAACCAGTCTACCCAAAAAGCTGGCAAAAGTTTTAGCTCTGATACCACTGTAATGGGCTGCCCCTATTTGCTACAATCTCTTCCCTAACGGTCTTGAGCAATTTAGTCAAACAGTTGCCAGGCATACAACCATGTGTACTGATTTTTCTTCTTAATGTAGTGGACTGTTGTTATGCTGATACTTGGTGCGTTTTGTGTCTTAACGTTTTGGCAAGCATTCATTTTTTCATTTCATTATATATATATTCAACAACAAGAACATACAAATTAAATTTCAAAGCAATGGCAACTAAGTCAAGCTTGAATAATTATTGCTTCCAACATCCAGATAACTCAGACCAAACTAAATATACTACTGATTTCCGAACAATACAGCTCCACATAATATATTTGAAGCCCAAATACAAATGACAACACAGAGAACATAATATAGTAGCGCTGATGTGGGATCATAGAGCCCAGCCGCCAGTTGTGACATTCACTACAATTGGTACCCAGCACTCCCTCCCTGTTATATCTTTGGTGTTAAAGAGCCAAAACCCAGTCAATGGCTGCCCGCGTGTTGCTGTTAATGTTCCACGACTCTCCACACTCTTCATGTCCCAGCCAGAGTGTCTAATAGCTCACTGTGCACAAGTTGGGCGTTAAATACCCCTTGTCATACTTCTTACGGCTGACTATAAACTCTGCTAACACGTCCAGGAAGTCACAAAGCTGGAGTTTGGGATGTTGCAGCCGGATGTTGAGGGCAGCAGCAGCTACTAAGAATCGTTGTATTCCTTTGTGAGGGCCGAACCAATGTTGAGTGGGGATGAAGCTAAACCCCTTTCCAAAATACGACTTTCAGCGTTGGAACTGGTGCAATTTCCTGTCACAATCCTACAATTGGTTTCTGTCTCGATGTTTGCATGACAGTAGAGGATTTTACAGAATAGCTTAGCATTCGATTTTTCTCGATTTTGAGATACCCTGTCTATATCGTGTAGGGTTCATTCGGGTTCTTTCAAACGATTGAGGAATGGGTGGCAGGTTTTTTGTTGAGGTTTTGTGGAGGGTAGTAGAGGTTAACCCAGACTTAGTCATGGATTCAGATAATTAGTTGGTTCTATTGATGAAAAGCCTTTGGACAGTCCCTCTGCCCTTTTGTTGTTTCACTCCTTTCTCCAGGCATATTTATTTCTGTGTGCATCTGTATATACTTATGATCATGGCAGACTCAATGATAGATTTTTTCGCATATTGGCATATAAATACACATACATATGCATATGAAAATATTTATGTTTGGGAGAATCTGATCTCTGCAGAGTTAAAAGTAATTAAGAATCTGATAGAAATTGATCCTTTCCATTAGTAGGCAGAATTGTAGCCTGGATAATCTCTTAAATTGAAACCCAAAAGGTTAAGATGGTTTCAAGCTAAGGGATATCCAGGCTATAATCCTCTTACATAAATAGAAAGATGTAATTATTCATTGTATGATTGCAGCAAATTATTATGTTTACTATGCTTCTAACAGTCTGGCAAAGTAAGTTGCAATAAGGTTTTGCAGATTCGGGAAACAGGACAGAAGTTAAAGCTCGAAGCATTAGTGGATTAGCCAAATTTGGGAAGATGGATTCAACCGGAAAGTGATGAAAGATTTTATGTACAGAAAGAATCTAAAATGTCTTAATATGTCAGCCTCCATCCTCTGATGAGGATTTGTAAAAATGAACAGTTGGTTATAATATCTGATCCCAGAAGGGATCTGGGCTAGACCGGAGGTTTTCTTATCTCCATTCTTTCCTACCGGTGCCCACACTGAATGGAGATGTAATATTTTTTATAAAAAAATAATAAAATTTTGGCTTCGGCCTTTTATCGATCAAAAAAAAATACTGAAAACACCATGCCCATGAACTCATTCAATGCTGATTGTTTTTTTTAAATTTCCCAGACCTGGTCTCTCACAGGCGTAGGAAATGATGCAATTGAGGGTGAATGTCCCCAAAAGCCTGAGACAATTCTAGAAATATTCCCAGAATACACAAACTCCAAGTTTCACAATTTCCAAGATGTCTCCAATAGCTTAACAAGCTCACATTTCTAACTCAGTTTGGGCACTATTACCAATGCACCACAAATGTGGGATTAAACATGTGTAATAAAATAACATTAACTCCTTATGTCTCCCATTTAAAGGGGACTCTTAATATTTTCCCTTTAAACATTAGTCCCAGCATTTATTAATCACTTAAATTAAATATTTAAATTTAACTTTAGTAACTTTTAACCTAATTGCCCAAATAATTATTGGCTCGTTAAATTTGCGAACCTGATGACAAATAATGGTCACCATAAATACTGGCATTATAAAAGGCATCAAATATTTCCGTCCACTGAGCCACTGTTGACTTACTATAAATAGTAAGTATCTAGAAACCCTGTCAAAACACCCTCGATTGGCCTAAAACATAAATTGCCTGGGCCAAATCCCTCACTGATCCCTGTAAAGTCCTAGTTAGCCCTCAGGACCAAAGCAAAACAGGCTAACGACACATCAATTGATAACTGGCTAAAATGGGGACATTACATTCTCCACTTGATCATTTGTCACAATTTGATATTGGCTTGTAAATCATTGAACAAAATTTGGAGAATTCATCATCTTTGGAAGTTGTTCTACATCATTTTCCACAAAGTTCTAATTTATCACTTTTTTCAATTAGGTCTAGGACTCCTAATTTGGTTGTAGCACCTCTTGGGATCAACATGGCAACATGAGTATCTTCCAAAAGGAACATATATTTTATGTTTTCTTCCCTCATATTCCTTTCAAGAATGGGGACATATCATGCATACTTCTTTAGCATTATTTCTTCTTAAGGGGCGGAACATTGTTCAACAATCATGGACTATCTTCTACATCCAATGTCAAGCATCTACCATTTGTGCAAGAGGCTACTTGGAGGGAGGGGCTACATGGTTTCTCTTCTTTTTCTCTTTTCATCCTCTCTTGGAGGGAGTTTTATTCTAAGGTGTTTCTCTTTCTCATCTTTTGAGGAGCATTATCATTGTACATGCATAAATGATCAAGCCTAGTTGTCAAGACACATTTCATATTTAACATTTCTCCAAATTGCACTTAGGGATCAAACGTGGGGAGGGTGGCGAGGTGTTTTGGTGTGATTATTTAATAACAACTTATTATATTGAGTTTATTACTTAGGAAGAATAAGATAATTGAGTATATGTCATTTCGTTCTTTCGTGGTATTCTTTTTTTCCTTGTCCACTTAGATTTCAAAACCTAGTTAAAGAAATCATTTGTTTCTTGGCTTTTTGCCTCTTCCTCATCCTCATCAAATTTGAAACCTTGAGACCATATATTGTAGCTCTTTCCTTCCACTGAATATGAAATTCTAATTTGTCCCATATATTGAATATTAAATTATTGTGTTATGATTAGCTATTAGACATTTCGTCTTGGGTATAATTTTTATTTATACAAAATTCTAACAAAAATCACATCAAGGGAAAAGAACTTGCGAGTGTGGGTATAAAAAGGTTTGCAATTAACTTCCAAACGTCACAAAGAATTTGTAGTTTGTTTACATTGTTGAAACATATGTCTATGAGTCAAGAATCCAGCTAAATTCAACATATTCAAAGAAGGTTGATGGATAAAGGACCACAATGAAGGTTTTAAAAGATGTCTTTATAAAGAGAGTTGCAAAAATCATCAAGGTAATAGGTAACTTCAAACTTCAACTTAAATTTCATATAGTGGCATTTATTATAGTTTTTGAAGTATTAGAATTTATTTTTTTTGTAGGTGTCAAAGCCTTGGGTGAGGGTTTTGCACTTGGTAGATGGGGATAAAAACCCAATAAGATACAATTGTGAGGCCACTGATAGGGCCAAAGAGGTCATCCAAATCTATTATAAGCGAGATAGAGACAAAGTTGATCCCATTTGAGAGATGATTGATTGGAAATGGAACAATCAAATCACCCAACCCATTCATGTAGCAAGGTACCACCTCAACTCCAACTTTTTCTTCTTCAATAGATTCACAATTGTTAATGGAGACATTATGGAAGGCCTATAATTATGGAGACAATTGTTAAGTTAAGGTGAGGGACCACATTATTTCAATGTCACAAAGAAAAAAGTGCAAGCATGCTATGGGGAAAGCTCTTTTCTTCACCATTAGCTATTTGTGGGAGATCCACCTAGACTCCATGTAACAAAAATTGATATCTTTACATATATCTTACAAATTACAATTATTGGTTACTTATGGACTTTTATATATCTTATTTGCAATTTCTTGATGGAAAGAGTGGGTTTGAAACACCCCAAATCTTCAAAATCTATCCCTTTATGTTTTGTCTCAACCTTGTAGCACTTTTGGATGTGAGTGCAACTAGAGTTTGTTTGAAATCAATCACACAAAAAAGCACAACAAGTTGATTCAATAATGCCCCAATGATCTAGTTATTGTACAATACAACCATTAACTTCACACAAGAAAGGTGGAAGACACATTTTCATAGAAACCCATAGACTTGAATGAGATTGATCCATAGAAAGATCAAAGTATGCAAAGATGAAGACAACCCTTTGTTTATAGAAGGCAAGGTTGTTGATTTCAAGAAACAAGCTATGGAGGTTGTAGGTGAAGCAAAAGTAGCAAGATCAGATTCAATAACATCATTAAAGATGGTGTCAAACATGAGGCAAAGGAGGAATCAATGCCATCTATAACCAAGGTAGAGTCACACCCTTTTAGGCCAAGCAAGGAACCACAACCAACTCCAAGAAGTAGACCCTTTCCTAATTTTCCACTAAAGCAAGGAAGTGGAAATTGTAAATTATTGTAATTTGTGACTTCATGGATATACTATTTTTGATGATGATTTTCATTGTAAGTTACAAATTACAACAATTTGCAATTCCCTCTTCTTCACTTTAGTGAAAAATCTGGAAGAGGGTTTGTGCCTTGCCAGACTATGGCTCCTAACTTGACCTCGAAGTTTGCGGCTCCTCACTTGACATCGACTAGATGGCAATGACTTCTTCTTTGCCTCATGTTCAACAAAATCTATAATGATATTATCTAATCCAATCTCTCCTACTTCTACTTCATTATAAATTCATAGTAGTTATCAACTAGCTGTTGTGTTGCATAATGATGTGATATTACACTCTATTTGCATTCATACCTAACAAAAAACAATTCCTTGACATTTTTTAGATTCATTTGATATTTTTTGTAATTGAATTTTGCATAAAAATTACTTTTTTTGAAATTTTAAGCATTTTTTAAGTTGTCAAGTTTTTGCCAAGACAAAAAAGATTGGTATGCTGAGTAAGTATGTGAATTACAACTTCAAGAGCTTAGGTTGTTGACATGATTCAAATCTTTTGGTCTTTAGCTCAAGTTTGAGCTCTTCAATTTTCTCCTTAGATTTGTTGTGCATTTGAATTGTTTCTTAAAAAAAATTGTCCCTCCACACTGAGGTAGCCCTCTTCAGTTAGAAAATCTATTGTTAAGTGATGAGTGTTAATTAGTTGTGGAGAAATTTTGAACAACCATTCTAAATAATTTCTTAGCATCTTTTAAATCTTTCCACCATTTTGGGGGAATACTTAGATAATAAGCTTACACATCTCCAGATGAAAATGAAATTTGTGTATCCACCCTCAATTATTGGCTTATGCCATATAACAACATGTATGGAGTGAGGTTATGTTAATTGATCCTAATAGAGCTTTCTCTTAGCTCGTGGTCCATCCATATTCTTCTTGCACTCTTTGTCTAAGGAAAGTTGTGCTTTTGGGCCCCTTTTACAGTTACTATCTGTTGTGACATTTTCACACATCGCCCCATTGCAAATGGGGACCCCCACTTTTTCGCTTTTAGGTTAGGTGTTTCGCTTAGGTTGTCTTAGTTTAGCAGTAGTTTCCTAGTTTAGCCTTTGCTTATGAGAGGATATCATTTCAGAATACAAGAGATGATTAAAATAATCCTAAGTGTCAGGTTGCCTTAGAGTTTTGATTTATTATGGCTAAGTGTTGAGTTTCAATTTTGCCTTCAAATGTGCGCATAATGTGTTTTAAATGTTGCAAAGTGATGTGATTTTTGTGCACAGGTGTTAAAAGTTCCTTTAGGGATCATTTTCTCACTCCTAGTAGGTAAAATTAAGTCAAAACTGCACATTGTCCTGATAGATTCCAATTTTCTTGCTCAAAATCCAATTAAAATGGTGAATGTCCTGATGTATAATGATGAAATTTGACATGTTTGGATACTTAGTAATTGAAAAATCATCAAAGTCCTGATGGAAAACATGAAATTGAAGTCTAAAAATGAGTTTTCTCGATGAAGGACGCTTTTTCCTGAGTTTTAAAGGCATAAAAGGACTTTTTTCCAATGAGTCATGATTTTCCCCACTCATTTTCCTAATGAGAGGCGTTTTTCCCCATGTATCTTGATAATTGTCCTGATGGACCACGTTTTCCCATTGGGAAGCCCAAAATTTGTCTCTGTGTTTGAAATTTTCCTAATGAAGGTCGAATTTCCCCAGGTATGAATGATGAACTTAAATGCGAACAAAATTCCTTATCCTAATGGGGATCGTTTTTCCCCAAAACCAGTTTATGAACAAATTCAAGGAAATGAATGCAAATGATTATCCAGATGGGGATCGATTTTCCCCAAAATGAGGTTTATGGACTAAAATGAAAGAATTGGGTATCCAAATGACCCAAGTTTTTCCCCAAAGTGGATTTTTCCGAACAAAGTGAATGAAATTGTGAATTCTAAGTGTCCAGATGGGGATCGATTTTCCCCAAATGGCCATTTGTGATGAGTTATAGTGAAATTTAATGAGAATTATTATCCCAATACAAGGCGATTTTCCACCAGGCTGTTATAAAACAAGTTTTTTTATCCCACATTGCTTGTGTGGTGAACTTTCAAGGCAAAAACATTAATAAGTATGCCTAGCCAGCATTAAAATAATATTATAAGTGGCTGATTGAAGGCAGATTGAAGTTTCAGCTAGGCGATTTTTTTTCCTAAGTGTCATTTAGACACCATTGTTGAGGTAGAGTTGCAGATTGAAAGGGGCGATTTTGCCCAACTATTCCCAGCGCCACCATTGGAGGGGAACTTCCAAAATTGTTGCAGGTTACTAGTTACCATTGAAGACTTAGGCGATTTTTGTGTTTGGCGCCACCATTGCTTGGGCCACGATTTTCTTTGTGTGGCTGATTGCCTCACATATTGGGTGTGATTTGTGCACATTTCATTTGGCGACATAGCTGGGAGAATTTTTTGATGCCATTGGAGAACACCATTGCTGGCCTTAATCTGAAACTTCATTCCCAGCCATGTTGATTTGTTCTCAGACCATTTCCAGCTATCATTTGGTGAAGGGTGATTTTGTTTGGACACCATTATTTGAAAAATTTGGAGGTATTTTGTTGGACACCATTGCTGGTGCAAGTCTGAAGCATCATTTCCAGAATTATTCTCAGACTGAAGTATCATTTCCAACCACTTGAAAGTGCCCAGGCGTGGCCATTTTTGAACTTGGAGAGGTGAAACAACTTAAGTGCAAGTGTATGGTACGGCTATGACCACTTCCAGCCATTAATATTTATCATTTTCTGAGTATTTTCAGACTTTTAGAAGGCATTTTCAGACATTTGGAGGGCATATTCAGACTTTGTCCTCAGAAAACCAGACTTCGTTATAACTTTGATATCTGAAATTTGTCATTTTCTGAGAATTTTCAGACCTCCAAACTCAGAATTCGGATCTGAAACATGTTGGGGCAGCCAAGATCATCCATTTTCAGGGTGTATTCAGACTTCAATATCAGAAAATCAGACTTTAATACACCATTTTCTGAGTGTGTTCAGACCTAGGTATACTTTTTTGAGCTTCAAATTAATCATTTTCTGAGTATACTAGGGTGTCTTCAGACTTGGTACTCAAAAAACTAAATCTGATTTCCAGCACCTAAATCAACCATTTCCAGGGGTGTCCTCAGACTTTATACTCAGAAATCAGACCTGATATTGCATCAAACATGCCATTTTTTGAGTTTACAGGGGTGTCTTCAAACTTATTTATTGCAATCAGACTTATCCTAAGTCTGAAAATCAGGTTTTCTAAGGACAAATTTTCTAGATTTTGATCAAATCCTTTGTATTTTTCAGAATTATGTTACATAGTTCCAATTTTCTGATTGAAATCAGAACCAAAGTTAATTCTATAAAATTAATAATCAACTTAGCAATCAGGAATGAGGACAATGTAAGGAACATTGAAGTCTCCTTATGAGGTTAGAATTTCCACTCCATCAAATGATGTTCAAATCAAACAGAACTTTCAAGGACAATGAGTCCCAATGTGGGTTGGATTTCCACTTGATGGCAGAATTACAAAGGGACAAATAAATTCAAATGAGGATCAATGACAAAGTAGTCCCTATAGGCATCAAATTCTCACCAAGTGAAGGAAGGGGCAAGGATAATGCGGATGTTTTGAGAATTGATCTGTCCGTATGAGGATAGATTTCTCACCAAGGTTGAAAAAAAGTTTATCCCATAGGTGTTTGATTCAATGTTTATTTGTTTTGCAAGTTTGCTACAAGGAAGAGAAGCACGATGATCAAGGCAACAAATGCAGATGGGGAAAATCAACATTTCAAGGATTGGAAGAGGATTTCAGGACAAGGACGTGGACTAGATCAAACATGAAGAGGACTTCACCTTGATGGCGAAGAAATGAAGGAAAACAAGTTCAAGACATAAGCACAAGGGATTCCACATTATGAAGAAGGAACTACATCAAAGAATCCCAAAGTCATAGAACGTTAAGGAGGAATTAGTTCAAGGAATTCCCTAACATAAGGATGAAATGCAAAGTATCACAAGGAATTCAAAGCATAATGAAAAATGTACAAGGCAAATTGATTAACTCTACAATGCAAGATGAGGTGGTATTCCAATCACAATTAGTCCAATCAAAGGGTACCTAGTCAATATTCATTCGAGGGAATAGGTGACACGTGGCACTATATGAAATATTATTTATCTTACCTACCCTCATCTCTCATTGGTCAATGTAATGGTGGTTGTAACAAACCTTAATTAGGGTTTCTATCTTTTGATCTTGGCCATTGATCTTGAATCAATCTGAGCCATTCATTGTAATGAGCTATCTATATAAGGCTCAGTGCTCTCATTTGTAAAGGTTAATAGAATAGTTAGCAACAAAAGAGTAGAAGATAGTAGTTAGATCATTAGAAGTTAGGAGTAGACTAGGAGGAGAAAAGGCAGAAATTGTTGCCAAGGCTTGTAAATGGATACACTACTTTCATTGAAGTTATGGTGAATTGTGGCATTCTTTTTACATGTTGCATGGTTTCTTGTTCTTTAACCTCATAGTTTAGATGAATTTCATTGATCGTGATGGAGAAATGCAATGGTATTTGATGAATTTCTTAAGTGCTCATACTTTTGGTAGTTTGCTAATTGTAAGCTACTCTGCAAAGTTAGCCTAAACCTTATGATTATGGTTGCTAAGTCCAATTGTGGATGTTTTCTCAAGTTGCGCCAATAATGGGTATTTGAATGAATGATCCTCAATATGAAAATCTTTCAACTCCTTAGAAGATCGCACTAACTTGGTGTAGTTGTTGCTTGTCTTGGCGAAGCCAAGTTACGTTTGGGGAAATTTGTCTATCAAAGTACCATCTATTATCTTCATTGTCCTTAGGAGTAGATTAGTCTTCCTAAACCCTTCTCCTCTTGTCCTTTTTTTGAATTCAAGTTAGTTTAGGAAAGAAAGCATCACAAGATTGCAATATCAGATGATCATGTTCCAGAAGTATTCAAACATTCATGTACAACATAAGTCCCCTTGTAATTCCAGCATTATCACATCAACCATTGAAGCTTATCCACGAGTCAAGACCTGACATTTCGTAACCTTGGAGTTGTCTCATTTGATCGCGAAGCATAGCATTTGAGAGACTTTGTTCAAGAGAGGATTAGATACCTTGGTATTTTATTCTATGTCTGTATGTGCATAAAACACACATCAACACTATCCAAATTCACCAATGAAAATGATCAAATCTAATCAAGTTCACACAAATTAGTTAGCGTGTGACTATATAATCTCAACAATCTAACTAACTATTCTAAGGTGGTACACATTTTTCCATGCAAAGTTAGTTGAGACTCACTCATTTTACTTATGCATTTACTCTAAATATAATGCAAACCGTACAGTCCAAAGGAAAGCCATATAATAAAACCCCTTTTGAACCATCTACGCAACATAGAGTTAGCCATGAGACCATGAAATGTGCCAAAAAGTGACCTCATCATTGCAACATATCTCGATTTCTACCATTGTGTACACTAAGTATGATTGCCATACTTGTTTCCTTAAATTTATGTACTTTCTTAAGATGTCCAATCATATACATCCTTAAATTTATGTACTTTCTTAAGATGTACAATCATATACATCACTATGTACTTTTGCTGAAAAGAAAAAGGAAATGACACCTTAAGATTAATCCATGCATATGGAAGACCAGTTGGAGTATCAAAAGCTCGTAAAAAACGTTGGCCCAAATCATTGGCAAGAATAAGCAATTGGTCCTTGTATGGTTCCCGAAAACTTTTCTTGGATAAATCCGTTGCAAGCAAATGTGCTGAAATAAGCCCACCAAGCAGCCTAATGTTGCACTGCATACAGAATATAGCACATTAATTAAGAATCAATGTCTAGGCAACTTCTATAAGAGATTAGTGAAAAGCAATATGCATTGCAAATACAACCCACACCGTTCAATATCAAAGAGAAAAAGAATTCAAACCAAAAGAAAGATGTCATGGAGAATGAGGGATCATTTAAGGATTCATATAACTATAGCATTTCCCAAATACTTCAGAAAAAAATAATGCACAAATTATGAACAAAAAAAAGAGGCAAGAAAATTTTGCAATTTTGAAAGGATAAAAGATATGAATGATATTATAATAAAATATTCAGCAATATCCCCACACACCTCAAATAGGCTTACTCGCACATCAACATCGAATGTGAGATTCTCCCCAAGCCAAAGCACACCTTTTTCAAATTCCGAACTATTCCCCAAAACATGCAAACTGCATACAATATCCAAACTTGCTGTTAAAATGCATAAACAAATGCTTTTCTAATACATACCAGAATATTTTTCAAATGAGAATGCCCTCACTCACATACACACCACTCTTTCTGGAACATAATCGAAAATTTCATCCATGCTTATAGATAATAATAAGGAAAAATGTATAGCTTATCACATTCAAAATAGGTTTTAGCAACAATGTAATGAATTCTAATTTATATATGTTATTAACTCTTATCATAACAAATGTAAAAATGAAAATTTGTAACAATAAGGATCTAGCCAGCAATAGATAAACAGTAATTTGCTATGGAAGCTAACAAATAAATGATGATAAGTGAAAACTACTGTACATTTTTATCACCTTGTATGTTTCAGATTTGTCGCATAACAATAGACCTTCTGGAATTTGAAAACAGAAAGGAACTAATGTCCTGGCTACAAATCATCAACGAAGATTGTTTTCATTTTCCTTTCAAAACTATGTACTTTATTGTTGGCAAGAGACACTGCACAAGTCATCTGGTGTTGGCATTGATGGCAACCCAAGTCTGTGATCCCATCTGCAGTGCATGATTTGCTTATTCCAGAAGTCTGAGCGAAGATTTGGTTTAAGTCCAGTAAGTCAGAACAGAGTATCTGGCAGAGTTCAATATTTTGGTTCAGATTACTATTCAAGTTAATATTTTGTGTTGTGGATCTAAAGGAAGGTAGTTGGATGTCTGGAACATCTTATTTCCACAATTTTGGTATCTGGTGATAATTGTTGTGCATGTTAGAAGATCCAGTGTATCGGTTTTTTGGTTGAACAGTGGAGTATGGCCAACTTGTGTAATTGATTGTTGTGCAGATTTGATGGAGCAGTTTTGGTGATTGTTTTTGTGATCGAGGTTGTTTAGCCAACATTTGGGAAGCATGTGGACAATTACTTTTGGTCCGCATTAGTATTTGAGATCAGATTTTGCCGGCAGGGTGTACACGTTTGGAAAATGTGTTAAGTCTTGATAAGCCGACTAGCGATGGATAAGATTTCATGTTGTAGATATATAAGATTGATTGTTATGATCATTTTGGATATTGATGGGTATGTGAAAGGTGTTGGCCGTAATCGATTGTGCGCAATTTCACGTGCGCAGGGTAGAGATCCATGCTCCAGATTTGTGAACGAACAGTGAAACAGAGCAAATTGAGATAAGTGTGAAAAGTGTGATTATTGAGCTTAACATGAACTATCGTCAAGCATTTGTAGATGCTACTTTTTAGTTCATATACTTCACTAATCTATTGTAATAGATTTATAGGCAGTAAGCCTTCTTTATTTGAGGAGTGAGCTCTACGCAGTGTGCCTGAATGCATGTACATTCCCCTTTGTAATATTTTTATACTTCTGCAGAGTATATTTATATTGTGGATTCATCCCCACCGTGGTTTTTCCCTTAACCAGGTTTCCACGTACAAAAATCTTGGTGTTATGGTGTTGTGGTTATTTCCTTTATGTTCTTGCATCTTTCTTTTGTTCATATCCATTAAGTGGTTGAATGAGCAATTAAATAAAGTTAAAAATTGCAAAACACTGATTAACCACCACCCCGCCCCCCTCTTAGTGTTCCTTGATTCCAACACTTTATATTACATTATATAATGAAATAATTAGATAGTGTTATATGATTATCAATTAACACCATAGCTTCCACCTAAATAAACTTTACTAGCAAACAAAGGCTGACCAATGTATTTGCTATGCTCCTACATCGAGGAAATCTTCACCTCCTTTTAGAATGCTCATTCTGACTGTTATAAGAACTGCAATCCCTGACTTGACAAACAGGATTGCTTTCTTGTGGAGATTCAACATATCATCACTATAGGTCATTCTGCATTTTCTCATCGAAAGGAATGGGCCAATACAGATCCTAAATTGTATGCTACTTTCCAGTTTATATTTTGTTAATATCCACTAGCCCTTCAGTGGAATGGGCCTACCAAATCCTAGCAACCTTAAATAAATTCATTCCCAAAAATATCAAGATAATCTACACCTCTAAAACACATGTTAAGCACACTCATCCTTTTGCAAAGATAGCATAATCCTTCAGTGAGACAAGCTTTGCTGGGTTTGGCATTAGCTGGTACACTATATCCAAGCAAGAAACCAAGAACTAAAGGTTTCTTTTATTTTCCATATTGGCAAGAAGCTCTCCGTTTTCAATCTCATTAAAACTCTATTAATCAAGTCTTTGTCCAATAGGAACGTATACAGCCTGGTGGGCTAGAAGGTCAAAGCATGTGGTCCATACAAGAGGTACATATTTGAATTTTTGGAGTGGGGTAGGGTTGTACACTTCATTCAACAATATATTGCAGGATTTAAAGCTCCTCGTATAAAGAGGATTGGGAATCTATATATTGCAGGATGGAAAATCAAAATCTATAAAGTTAATCTTCAAAAGGTAGATAGCAATAATGTCCTCTAACATAGAATGTAGAAAATAATGTAATTTTCTTGAGTTTCAAATATATAACAACAAAATGGGTAAGACATATTTGAACTGTTGGATCCAGACATTATATAGGGAAACTCTCAAGGAAAGGAATCAGGAACTTTTTATAATAGGTTAGAAATTGGCATTAATTTCAATATCATATATTAAAAAATCTGTGTATAGTAATATCATAGGGTCATAGGCTGATTTATAAGAAAGCATAGAAGTTACTATTATTACCTGTAATAGTTTTGCAAATATAGTCAAATTCTGCATATTCTGAGCTTATGTGCACATTACATACATCACAATAGCGACACTCAACCTCAAGGTCAAGTGTCCAAACACATAGATTAGCTAACAAAGTTAAATGAGGAGAACCAGATGGTAACATTTACATAATCAATCAGGAGTATCCTACAGAATTGTCAAACCATCCGAAAGCCTTCAAGTAACTTGAATTTTTTATTGGAAAAATGGAGGATCGGAATGAAAGACCAAGGTAGCTCAACCAGCTGTAGCTGAGAGGAAACCTGGATACATCCATTTAAACTTAAAGTAAGGAGTCTTGCATTTCTATAAAAAATGGCTAGCGTTTTTTGGAAATTTGACCAATCAACAAACTTTATTTTCAAAAACTTTGTAAAAGGCCAGCCTATTCATGAATCATGACAGATGATTTCCTCCTTCAACACTCAATTTCACAGTTTTGATTCAATGTTACTTTTCTAAACCAATAATATTCTAATTTGACACATCCATCTTATCAGACTATTAGTTACTACAATATGTTAAACTACACTTGGCAAAAATCCTGCATCTACTAAATTATTGCTACATGATGCCAAAGAGGAAGTGGTGACCATACAATATTCTCAACAATGATGTAACTTTTCCTTTTTTTAACAAAATTGAGATAGAATGTATGGTTTTAGAATATACATGTCTTGGTCAGTAAAAAATGTTTTCATTTGTATTTTTTGAGAATAGATGTACAAGCTAATGATGGTAATCTGTGTGCACTCCAACCGAATTGAGAACTGGCATAGAGCAACCACTCTCCAGACTACACCGTTCCCATAAATCGGGCAGAAACTGAATCCATGGACAATTGAAAATATGACTAGGGGTGAACACAAGTTCAGAAGCAAGTTTCTTGGCAGAGCTTCCTCTGTTTAACCCAAGCATTTTGGCTTGTGGTTTTTTTCATATGTTTTTGTGACTGTGTTCAGTAATAAAATCGTTGAGGCATTTTTCATTCCATGATTAAATGGAATTAAATCCTGATGAACCTGACAATTAACTGCTGATTAATTCTTACTTCCCATCAGATTCAGTCTTTCACTTATTTTTAGGAGAAATTATTGCAGCTGCGGCTTGGGGAATTTTAACTGCTGTAGTGGGTTATTTAAGAGCTTTTATTTTTTTAGGATTGTAGTTTTTGATTTATTAGAAGGGGGTGTTACTGGGTTTAGTTAGAGGCAGTTTTTTGAGGGGGTTGATAGGAAAGATCTGGGAGCATTCCAAGTCTGATGTAAAGGAAATATTGACAGTGTTGTATGTTTATTTGCTGTTGTAAGGCTTCTTATATGCTGCATTCAATTTTATTTATCCATTTGATCACGATTTAAAATATTGTTGGGTATTCAACTAAAGCTTACTTGCACGAGCCAAGGCAGCAAGAATTGTCTCCATCAAAATGGTATTGAAGCATCCAAAAATTTTGGGGGTAGAAAATTTGTGGTTAGTGTTCTCAATAGCTCAGAGAGTTGTAGCTATGGCAATGGATGTACAGGTGGAGTTGCTTTAAATGTAACAAAGAGGATAACCAAGTTGAAAGAAGAAATAAGACAAGGGAAGAGGCAGAAGCAAACAAAAGACAAGCAAAGGAAGCTCCTAAAATTGTAGTTTGCATTGGAGGAATTATGGTGGATGTTGGAGCAATATGAAGCAAACATTAATAATAATGGAAAAGTTTAAAAAAAGAAAGGCAAACAAACGCATTTACATCTCATAATAAACATAGAGAGGCAATGATTGATGTGACTTCTAGAGATGTGACAAGAGAAGACGTAGGGTCTTCCCGCAAAAGACTACCATTAGAAACCCAAATCCCATGGAAAATTGTTTGATGTGGAGGGTTGCGATGCACTTGATGCAGTGATCACACACTTCTTTTATGCAAATGGAATACCATTCAATGTTGCTCACTCAACTCTCTATGAGGAGATGGTCCAAGCTACTATCAATATTGAACCAACAAGCTATAAACCAATAGGATATGAAAAGCTTCAAACTACTCTAATCAATAAAGAGAAAGTTTGACTAAAGAAACAAACTACACCAATGAAAGGTGTGGTCTGCAAAAGGATGCAACAATGTGATAGATGGGTGGACGAATGCTAGAAATTTTTCACTTCTTAATATCATGATAACATGAAATGAAGGCTCATATTTTTTTAATGCAATCAACTATTCAAGGAAAGAAAAAATTGTAGAGCTCCTCTCAAACCAGCTACGGGATGCCATTGACAAGGTGGGGGCATTGCATGTAGTCCAAGTTGTTACGAATGCTACCCTTGTTTGTAAAGTACCGAGCTTGTTGGTATAAAGAAGGTACAAACATTTAATTTGGAAATGTTGTGTGCATTCTTTGAATAATGCACTCAAGATATTGGCAAGTTTCAATGGATTTTGGTTATTAATTGAAAAGGGTAGAAAATACAAATGTTCATATGTAATCATCACCACACAAAAAAAAAATTCACAATGGAACTCCTCAAACCTATTGATACACAATCTGCTTCTTATTTTATACTCCTTGAGCATCTTTATGCAATCCAAAGGAGCTTTGTGTTCTACGATAATTAGTGATACATGGGCATCATGGAAACAATCTACATCAAATACTATAGTTGAGGTGAAGTATAGTCTTGATGACTTTTATGGGCTGATGTTAAATTTGTTGTTGTTATTATTTATGAGGTGATCGAATTTACAAATTCAGACAAGCCATATTTGGGACAAATTTATGTTGAGATGGATTCTATGTGTAAAAGAATTCAGAAAATAACAAATGTTAGAGATCTTTCTCTATGACCTTTTATAGAAGAAAAGATACATGGAAGATGGAACAAACTTAACCCACCCCTTCATTGCGTTGCTTATGCCTTGAATCCTAAGCGCTATGATATAGAATTAACCAAGAAGTAGTCTTCATATGAGGGTAACGAAGTAATGAAGGGGTTTTGGGCTGCAATAAAAACGATTTAAGGTCGAGTGAGGATGCTTCAATTATCAAGACTTGGTGAAATAAATTTAATTTTTCCTTTGTGGAAGCCTTAGATGACATGCATGCAAAGAAAGATTTTATAGAGTAGAGGTGGAAACATGGAAGTGAAATGCCTGAATTGCAATCATTTGCAATAAAATTTCTCTCACAAGTAGCCAGCTCTACAACTTGTGAAAGTAATTGGTGTACTTATAGTTTCACTCAATCACTCAATAGGCAATGATTAAGGTTAAAGAAAATAGAGAACCTAGTCTATAATCATAGCTCACTTTGCCTTCTCTCTCATGTACACCCTAAGTACAAGGAGGTTCCTTCAACAAAATGGGACCAAATGCCACTTGATGGAGCAGTTGCACTCTTCGAGGATGAGGTGGTTGATGTAGATGCCCTCAATGATTTACCCCCAGTTCTATTGCCTACATAGGAACCTAAGCTTTAGAGTGAAGAGTATACAGAGAGCATCACAGCTGGGACTTGGAAATTGATGAATGATATAATATGATCTAGATTTCTAGTTTTTGTTTTTGCATGCAGATCAAATTTTGATATGTAGTATATCTCTTGAGTCAAAAGTCTTGAATGTTGACACTATCTTCAATCTATTATACTAGGCTTTGTGTGTTTAAACTTGGAAGTTAAATGTCATGGTATTGATTGTCAAAGAAATTAAAATAGAAAACAATTAATCTTTTCAGTTTTAATGTGTGTGTATATGTGCATATGCGTGCAAGTGTGTGTGCCTTTGTGTGTTTAAACTTGGAAGTCAAATGTCATGGTATTGATTGTCAAAGAAATTAAAGTAGCAAACAGTTAATCTTTTCAGTTTTAATATATATGTGTGTGTGTATATCCTTTTTCTTAAATATGACATACCGATACTGGTACCCATCTCCCATACCAGTGCCAACACCAATCTCCTAGCAACTACGGAAAAATATTGATGTGAGTAAACATTCACCTTGTGAGCAACAATTGTTTTCAGAGAGAAAAGCCATAGAATCTAGGATCAGCCAAGGGATGGAACTGCTACAACAAGGAAAGATTAAATCATTTGAGGAGTTGGCAGAATTACTAGTAGATAGGAGACCCTTAACTGTACTAAGAAAAGAGTTTGGGAGAGAGGAGATAGACAAATGGGGTGACGATGTGTTGGTGTGGTTTTTATGCACATTTAACACAGAATAAAATACCCAGAGATGTCCTATTCTCTCTTGACCAAAATCTTCTATGTACTAAACAGCTAAACTATGTGATCACAAAGATGATTCCAAGGTCCCCAAATGCATACGGATAGTCTCAGTTGGTTCGCTATGATTTGCTGGTAATCTCAAGGGGGACTTACATGATCATTCGAGGAGTAAATCAATCTAAGGATTCTACTGATTGCCAACACTTGTAACTTCTTTTTTTTTGGAATGATTTTTCAATAAACTCTTTTCAATCCTACTACTAAGACTAAGAAAAAAAGGGAAAAGGATGAGGGTTTAGGAGGATAATTCTAATCCTAAGCTAATCCTATGAACTCTGGAGACAGAAATTGCAAAAGTGGAATTTAAACCAATCCTTGTTTCACCAAATTCAACAACTACACAAGAACGATGCTATCATCTAAGGATTTCAAAAGATTTTCATATCACTTATATTCACCAACATATCAAACAATGAATATAGTGATAGAAGTTAAGTTTTCATTCACTTGTTCAGGCTAACTTTGCAAAATAATTGAAAATCATCCAATTGTAAAAAGTGTGAAAGTATCAACTTTAGGAAATTAAACCTAATCTAATGAGAGCCAAAAAACCATGATAACTTGCAAAAGTGGGCAAAGATTCACCAACATATTGAACAATGAATTATGTCTATTACTTAAGAAGTATCACTACAACAATTTCTCTGAAATCTCCCCCTAACAAATGAAAAGAGGAGGGTTTATATAGACACCCCAATACAAAGAAATAGCCTAGATTGATCCAAGATCAACGACCAAGATTAAAACATCAAACACTAAATAAGGCAAGCTACAATAGTTATCCAAAACAGACCAATGAGAAATAAACAACTACTAAATCCAGCTTTCTTCTAGAAGAGGGCATCCCTTATCCTTTTCTTTGGTAGCAAATTAAATGAACTTGGTCACTATAGGGTCAAGTTCTTCCATTGGGACACTTGGCAAAATGTTGATCTTGAATTCCACCAAGTCCATCTTATCTTCACATGTGGCAAAAGTGATTACTCAATCTATTTTCAGTTTTCGAAAACCATCCTCAATGGACAAAAATGAGGACGCCTTGCCAAAATGTTGCTTTTGGATTGGATTTGTAGAAGTGAAGAAGTTGCTTTGAACCTTGGCCTTCAGGTTCTCCACATCTAAGTCCCTATCTCGAACTATTTCCTGCTCAAGCACATCAGAAACTATGATGAAGACCTTGTTTTGGACAGCTTTGATTGTTTCTTCTATTCTGGCACCATCGATCTTCATCTTCTCCAGTACTTCCCCTCTAGCCACCAGAGTGTGATACCATGTGCTGAAGTCATACGATGTTCCAGCATCAATTATATTTCCATTGACCAAGTCTTGTTCAGGGATTCCTTTTAAACACCTTTAAACATGGAATTTTCTTTTCTTGAATAGTTTGGAAATCTTCCCAAAACTCAGCTATGCTCTGGACTCTATATACGAATGAAGAGATCCGACCATAGACCTGTGCCAATTCCTCCATGAATTTGATGGCCTTGTCTACAACTTTTGTAATCCATTCCTTGGCCTCTTGGGCTACCATCTTCATTCCTTCAAAGCTCTCAATTGATTCTTGTGGAAGAGCTAAAGGTGGAGTGATTGTTGCCTCTTATCTTCAAATAGGATTTACCAAATGTTGGATATAATCCTTCAATTGTTCATTCTCCACTTTGAGTTTGTCCTCCTTTTCTTCTTTCCTTAGCCTTTCCTTGATGGCGTTGGCTGAATCATCTTACCTCTCGACTTCTTGTTCCTTTGTGGCAGGACCTAAGTCCATAGTCATTAGCTTGTAATCTTCAGGAGTGATATCCTCTTTTGTTTTGTCCCTGTACCGAACGAGATCCTATGACTTTATCATCTTGACACCGATAGTGACTTCATCGATGAAGTAGTACATCCAAGGCTCGAATGAGGAGGCTTGAGGACTTCCTATGACTCTATTTAGCAATAGGATGAGGTCTCCATACTCTTCTATGAAATCTATCTGGAAAAGTTTCTTAGGCACTTTGGAATAATAAGGTATTGGCTTATGCAACCATAGCTTGTTAATTACTTCAGTACAAGAGATAGATTCTGCTTCAAAAAGTCTTAAGGTTTCCTCTTTGGTCTTGTATATGGTAGAATGATAATCTGAAATGTTGAATGCTTCCTTGATGGCCATTTCTCCAAGGTAGGCGAGCACTCTGCCATCAGGTGCCACAATTTGTCTCTCCTGGATGTTGTAATGTCTAGCACATTCTACTATCAGTTCGTTGCATTGCATAGCTGGAGGAAATCCAGCCGGTTGGAAAATTCCATTCCTCGTCACTTTGCGTGCTAATGGTGAAGGAAGGCAATCATCGAGCCCATACACTCTTTTCTTGAAGTCATTGAAGTCCACATGGCCAAGGTCAGTATCTCCAACCTTCTTCCATTTTGTCGCAATCTTGGACTCTAGTTGTGGTCCTTTGTTTTTGAACTTCATCTGCGCCTTTCTGGAAATCCCTCCCTAAGTTGACATCTACCACAAGTTACAAAAATAGGGGCTTGTTTTCAGCCTGGAGTGCAAAGTTTGAAGGAATTTCGAAAGATAATTCTGATTTATCTTATGAAATTCTGGAAATTAACGAAAATTAAACTTAGTGAGATTCTGGAAATTAAAATTAAGTCTAATTATGAAATTGAAATTAAAAATCAGAATTAGCAAAATTCTAGAAGAAAAATCAAAATTAGCGAGATTCTGGAAATTAAAAATTAAGTCAGGTTATGAAATTGCAACTAAAAATCAGAATTAGCAAAATTCCGGAAGAAAAATCAGACTTAGTGAGATTCTGGAAATTAAAATTATGTCTGATTATGAAATTATCTTGCTTCCAAATCTGCATAACATGATCCTAGATAAAAAAAAAAAAATTGAAGAATCTGAAATGAAAGTCTTTCTAAAAGTCAGGAAAATTAGAAATTCAGACTGAAAGAACTCTTGAAGTCTGAAAGAAATTGAAATTCTGAAAATCTGCCTTCAATCCTTTTGTAAACCTGAAAATTTTGATGAAATTCCTCCAATTTCTTTGAGGGATTACTTTCAACTTCGTCTCCAAATGTAGAAATTAGCCTGAATTCTCCTAAAGATTGTCTTGCACCTGAAATTTACTTAGAAATTCGCCTTGAAATTTGAAAGAAATTCTTTCCTGAGCTTCAACTTTCAACCTTTAGAAGTGACTTGTAAGAAAATGAAATGCCAATGCTCATACTTATAAAGAAGGCAAACTCTTGCTTTGTTTTATTTTTTTGGAAATAAATCTAGTCTTGTTTTGATCATCAATTCGAACCTTCCTTTCTTTTTGTTTTCATGACCTCAATGGCGATCTTCTACTTTCTTCTAGAAGTTTCCCTCATGGCGAACTTTATCTTGATTTGAATTTTCTTTCAATTCACCAACACTTAGCCAAATTTTCCCTTTTGTCCATCTTGGTCGGACTTCACACTTGAACAAGGAATTTTCTCTATCTCCTAGGCGGACTTTGCTCTTGGTTGGGAATTTTCCTTGATGCATAGAGGGCGGTCTTTGCACCAACCTGTGGATTCTCCATGTTTGCTAGGGCGGACTTGCTATCAACTTAAGGATTTTCCACACCTAGGAGGGTGGACTTCATGCTTTCTTAAGGATTTTCCTTGATGCTAGGGCGGACTTGGTGTGAGAACAAGGAATTTCTTCCATGTTAGAGCGGACTTGATGTTCATTCAAGGAATTTCTTGCTAAGAGGGGCGGACTTTGTGCTAATTCAAGTAATCCATGCCTAGGGAAGTGCGGACTTTGCTTGAGATATTGGATTTCTTCCATGCTTGGGTGGACTTACCTAGAATCAAGGAATTTCTTCCTATCTTGGGCGGACTTCAAGAAATTCCTCCATTTCTAGAGCGAACTTCATGGTTGAACAAGAAATTCTTCCATACTTAGCCATTTCCTTGTGATCTTGCATTAACATTCTTGACAATGAACTCCCTTGGCCTAAAATTTCCTCTAACTCAAAAACTGCCTACGATAATAGAAAAAGAAAAAAGTGACTTTCTATTTTTAGAAAAAGCTGGAAAAAAAAAGTAGGCTCCCAGATTGGCCCCAAAATGTCGAAAATGAAAAAGCAAAAAAGCAACTTTCCTACAAAATAGGAAGCTGTCAGAATTGATCCTGGAAAATTGTATTTTCACTCCTTTGACCCATCTGAGCATATCGGTAGCATCCAAACGTTCTTTTGATCATTCTTTCTCCCTATTGCTTTGATGACTCCTCCAAATTTTGAAAAACTTGACTCTTTTGCAAAGGCGAGAGACCAAAGAAAAAACCCCAAGACACCAAAACACTACCCTAAAAAACGAAAACAAGGGAATCCCCATTTGCAATTTGCAATGGGGCGATCTGTGATTACATCACAACACGAAGTTGAGTTGTGTTAACCTGAATAAGGGGAAAGTATTGATGATCACTCTAAAAAAGAAGTATTAGAAGACAACAATGAAGAGGAATGCAGAATATCACCAGAATTGGCTCAAGATGTTGCAGCTATGGAAGTAGTCCACATGAGAGATGAAACAAAAGCAGCGATGGATATCTCGAAAGGCCCTATATTTGATCAAGACCTCATAAAGGAGGATTATATTGTGAAAAAACATAACTACAAGACTCGCCTACACTCGCCCAAACTCAATAAGTCCCAAAACAAGTCTGGGGAACTGGAGAACCGAGTACACAATGATTCCTTGAGACTCACCAGGCCAAGCAAATCCTGCAAGCTAGACTCAACCATGGCAAGAAAGGATAAAAATTAAAAATGAACAATTAAAAAAAATTAAGACTTAAACAAAAAGACATAAAATGATCTCCTCCACCCTAAAAAGCCATTCATTTTTTTTTCAAACACAAAAAGTAGAGAAAAACTACTTGCTGAGCAAAATTTGTCATAGGGGAGAAAACCAACAAATTGATTGGGGACAAAACAATGATTGAAGATCATTTGGGCAAGTTTGTAGAAGACATTAACGTATCCAAAAGAGCTCAAGAAGGAATTGGAAGAGGCCACCACTAATTGGGAGCTACATTTCTTCATTTTGGAGCAAATTTGAAGAAGTTAGTATTTTTTTGTTTTGGTTTTTTCAAATTTCTATTGTGTTCTACATTTGTTTTATTTTATTTTATTTTAGGTATGAAAAAAACAAGAAACCCTAACTATCAAATAATCAAACGTGTAATGTCCCCTACTAGGAGGCTGCCAATTCCTATAACTTAATAATAGTTCTAATCTTATCCGATCAATGATCATGTCATTGGATGCTTTTGACTCCTTTCCTTTATATCTCTCAATGTGAGGGAAAGGTCACACCTCTTCATTATGGATGCCCTTTGGCAAGAGACACACCCTTTCACCATTAGCACCCTCTGAAAATGTGCAACTCTTCATTACTTATGGCCTTTGAAAGGGACGCAACCTTTCACAATCAAATCTGTACTTCATATTTAAATCAGATTTGCACTTCTGATTCCCAAATTATTCCCTTCTCAAAATGAGGTTCTCTTCTCCCTTTTATATCCCATGTTCGAGGGAGTCACAACTTTTCCTTCAATGTGTTTTGACCATTCATTAAATTATATTAGTTTATATTTTGATTTAAATTTTATTTTTATTCTTTTCTATTTTAATATTATTATTATTATTATTTATTATTAAATTCTATTCCAAAGTGGGGACATTATAGTCCGCCCCACTCAAGATTGCTTGTCCTCAAGCAATGATCATGGAATGTTCAAGATGATTCCCAATATGAAATGGCTTTCCAAACACTCATAGAATAAACATGCTGCTACTTTTTTTGTAAAAACTCTAGTTCTTGCCCTAAATCACCATTTTATGTAAAACTACAAATGGAACAAGATGCGTACTTGATTGAGATCCTGCAATAGGTTAGGAAACCATTGGAACTAATAATATAAATCTCTAAAGAAAGATAATTAAGCATAAATTAACTTAACTAGGGTCTGGTCCAACTCCCTATAGGAGCTCAATCATAAGAAAGTGGGAGTAAGAGGAATGATGAGGTGTTCAAGAGACCCTCTACCCTGGGCCCGAGAGCAAAGTGAAAGCCACAACCCTCTTGGCCTCATGGGACCATCGGTCAAACTACCATGAGGTGGGCTACCTAGTGAGGTATCCTATCACCGTTCCCCTTCATCACTTCCATCCTTATCCCCTTGTTAATAATCAATTATGATAGAGTTCGGAAAGACACAATTGGGTGTCCTGAATATCCTTCCCCTCTAAGTCCAAGAGAGGTGGACTCCGTCTTACACCCCCTTGGCCTCATGGGACCATCGATCAACTATCATGAGGTGGGCTACCTAGAGGAGGACCTCATCATTGTTCTCCCTCTTTGTACTTCCTTATATTACTACCATGGTAGTTCGCTCAACATATGCATCATAGGGTATTCTTCATACAAATGATAATATGAATTATAGATACATTTCATAATTATGTAATTTTAAGACAAGTTTTCTCTCATCCTTGTCTCGCATCACTTCTTAAATGGTTTGCACAATATCATAGATATCACTTAATGTTAGGAACTTATGATTAGAAGCATGGCACACATCTATGACCTCAAATACAATGTTCCTAAATAAAATGTCTATAGTAATCATAGACACTCATGGAGCAAACAAACACATCAGATATGAATCAAACACAGAGCATACACTTGAAAACACGAAGCATACACATGGATATCTGCAAACACGGAGCATACATGTGAATACACATATTGTTAGATTATTTTTCCTTAATTAGGATGATTCATTGATTCATCTTTAGATTCTTTACCCTGCAGGATGGCAGGATCATTGCTTTGATACCACTGTAATGTCCCCATTCGGGATTTACCTTAATTTAGTCCTGAAACAACAATTCTAATTTAAAGTGAGAATTGTTATACATTTATAAATATAATTTCATTGATTCTATAGACATTTTACTATAACATTTAAATCATAACGCTAAGAATAATTTTGGAAGATGGAACTTATCTTGATAATTTTCTCTGATTTGACAATGGATTTATGCTGATCATAAATCTCCCATAAACTGATACTATTTACTTATAATTCTGTTATCAAACTCCTCACTACAAATCTGTTATAAGACTCCTTATATCTGATATAACCTGATCATAAATTTGTCATGAATATGATCTCAGACTCCTTATATTCTTCTCATCTAATCTGCTATTTGTTTGTTCGTGCTCTCTTATTTATATGCTTTGGAATGATACAGTTATTCATACAGAATTATATTGAAGCATACAATAGGTCCATAATTATTATATAAATGGCTTAGTAAGAGAATGTAGAGTTCAATCAATCCTTACTGCCAAATGTTCTTATGAAGCCAAGATCTAAATTGATTATCCCTCTCCAGTTTTGTTCCAAATAATAGATCTGATATATCCCTCAAGAATCGCTGCCTTCTCAGGGTATACATCTCCTCATAATAGATGTGTCCCTTTCAAAGGGCAGAAGTAATGAAGAGTTGTACTCTTTCAAAGGGTGCTAATGGTGAAAGGGTGTGTCTCTTGCCAAAGGGCATCCATAATTAAGAGGTGTGACCTCTCCCTCACATTGAGCGATATAAAGGAAAGGAGTCAAAAGCATCCACTGACATGATCGATCAGATCAGATCAGAACTAATATTAAGTTACAGGAATTGACAGCCTCCTAGGAGGGGACATTACAAAACACTAGCTATTTTTTGTATTTTTTCTTAATTCTTTAGCTGTGAACCCTAATTGTTCTTAGTTTTTTCTTAATTTTTATTTTAATTTGATTAGAAAAAGTAAATATTTTTTTCCATTTATAATTTATTGCAGCCTACTATTCATTTATTAATTGATCCAAATTTTCAAGCACAATGTCTACCCTAGTTAGAAAGGATCCTTGTTGGTAACATGCCACCCCTGGGGCAAAAAAAAAGGAAATAACATGTATCTATTGCAAGGTGAAAATGCTTGGGGGAGGTATTAATCAGTTGAACTATCACCTTGCACACATACAATGTCATGATGCTAAACCATGCAAAGAAGTGCCCCTTGAAGTTATATGTGAGGTGCAAAGTCAACTAGAGACTTTTGAGCAGCACAAAGAATTAAGAAAGACACAAATAGAAGAAATGGCAGCCATTGGTGGAGAGTGTTCTTCAGTTCCTCCATTTCCTAGACCTTTAAGTAGTGGTAGTGGTAGTGGTAGTGGATGTGTAAGTATTGGGCTTTGAATTTATAGATCTTCATCTAATTTAGATTCATATTTTGTTCCACACAATACTCCAAGTTCCCAACCATCGCTTGAGAGCATGGATTGGAACAAGGACAACATGAGGCTGAAAGAAGTGCAATTGGAGACTTTTGCTTCTATTGCACCATTCTACTTCATGCAGCCGGGTAAGTATTATTATTTTCAGTTTAGAATACATAGTTTGATTTCTATGTCTATTGATTTTTTGCCTTCAAGAGTATGGCATGGAAGATTTTAAAGTTGAACTCTCAATTTAAAATACTTATTTAGTTTATTTAATTTGTTTTAGGTCTCCTTATTGGCAAAATATAATATGCCATTACTATTTGTAGTGAGGGCTTCAAAGCATGACAAGAGATAAAGGGCTCCATTTTGAGTCAAAAGGTGGATGTTGTGAAAGCCAGAATTGATGAGCAACATGACAGTGGGAGGAAGAAGGGTGGTGTTGTGCTCCGCACAACACACCCTGTCTCTGTGATGGGGACCATCTTCTAGTAGCTTGCCCCAAGCCTAGCAGTGAAAATCGAAGCCAATATAAGGAAATAGGAAGTTCAGGCATAGATAAAAAGCGAACCAAATTCAAATTTTTGGAGGGCACAAAATTGAATCGGAAGTCTTGTCCAAGGCCAAATGCCCAAGCCCAACTCTGCTTTTCCCGGAGAATATACCGAAGATGCTGGGAACATTGAACAAGCAAAACGAAGACGGAAAATTGCGCCCCTATACAATCTCGCAATGCCGAAGTCATTCCTTCACACTCAGAGCAATCAAAAAAAAAAATTTCACCTAAGGGCTCAATGAAGCAATGTTCAATATTTTCACCCCTTCCCAAATACTGAATCGCAATCCCAAATGCAAAGAATAGTGTGCGATGTTATTTTTAAGGATTCGCTGATAAAATTCGTAGAAAAGCCCCGTAGAAAACACCAAGAAAACCCCAATTATGCCAATGAAATGATAAAGAGGTGTTGCATATAATAAAATCCAAATGTTTTCTTTTAAAGCCAAATACGTTGTTGATGATATGGTAGCGTCGGTCGGAATAATTCTGAGCCAACAAGAGTTATCCTAATTGTCTGAGAGGCCTTCAGTCTTAGACAATTACTTATGCCATCACCTTATAAGCAAATAATCATATACCGACTTGTATTATGTGATTTGATTAATTTAGCGTTTGCATTATTGAATCGGTAATATGGTTTAACAGATTTACTAGTCATTAATATAAAGGGCCGACTCTTAACCAAAGTCTGCCACCCTTCATGGAGAGGATGCGTTGTTTTATAGAGACGTGGCTTCTTGAAGGAAGCCAACCCTAGAAGAATGTCCTCCATCAGCAATTATAAGTAAAACATCATCCCACCTCTCCTTGGGGTTGGTCAAATAATAGGCAGGTCAAACTTACATATTTTTGCAATTCAGTTTCCATTATTGCATCAGATCGAAGATACAATTAGCAGACCGAATATATTCATTAAGGAGAAAATCACAGTCCATGTTCTTTGATATTCAACCAATACGCACATCATATCGGAAGTAATAACAACAGACTTCAGAACGAATAGTGAACTGTATATATATTCACACAGTCAGATACTAATCCAAAGATCCTCACGAAGGAGATCAACACATATTCAAGGAGATCAATTGATATAGGGGAAGTATTATAAGATGTAATGCATATATGTTATTATCAGAAATATATTATAGAGTAGTGCATACATATGAGTCGAGTGCATGATAGAAAGCAGTGCGTGCAATATTCAGCAGTGTGTATAACATATATCGAGAAGATATACATATTACTGTGTGAAGACCTCTGTGTGTTTATGTTACGTGAAGACCAGTGTGATTATATATTGTGATCTGGGTGAGCATTGTTTCAGGCGTGGTTAGATAAAGACTGCGATAGGTTTATATAAGCTGTGTATATATCTATATATTCTGAGTACAGTATATATTGCAATATAACATCGAACACAGATTATTCAAGATAGACAGCATTGACAGATCGGCATTCATACGTAGCAAACTGAATTCACTTGTGACTAGATCGAATTCATTGTAGCAGGCCGAATTCGTTCAAAGGCAGATTGCATACACATCAGTAGATTGAAAATATGTCAGACTATGGATTATATATATCATCCATTGATATCAGATTGTGATCAAAAGCACAAATATAATTTAAAATTACCTGCTCATTCAAATCTGATCAAAACTTAACACACATCTGTTATTTCGCCTCCCAAAGGGCGATGAGAACACCGAAAGAAACCCTGAAATGACTAAAGCTAAGTGAGAGAGTCAAAGCAAAAAGAAAGTTCGAACAACAAGAAATATTTTTTGAATCATCCTAATGTGTCGATAAAACCCCGACATTCCCCTCAAGGCGTCAAAACCATTAAACATTTGGCCATTCAAAACAAGTTCGGGTCTTTTTTTTTAAAGCGCTATGATCGGTGCCTTTGTCATCACCTTTAAAAGCAGAGAAAAGGCTCAATATAAATACCAAAAGCCATCAATAAAGCAAATCAAAGCACATAAAATGAAGTTCGTGTTTTTTTCAAACTAAGGCATTTTGATATCATCTTCACATTGTAGACAGACCATTAACATCATTGCCCTAACAAACCATTAACTAACAGATTTCAAACAACCTAACCTCTGTCTACCCATAGCACCAACCATTAACATCATTGTCCTTAGGTCTCCTAAACCCTGTCCTTTTGCTATTTGTTTCCCCAGTCTGAGAATCAAAGCATCATTAGATGCAGGCCAGCTTGTTGCAAACGTAAGTCCCTTGATGTTTACCAGCAAAATACATGAATCACTGAATTATCCTAAGCTGTCAAGACCTAACAGCTGGAACCTTGAGGTTGTCCCCTTTGATCATTTAAAACAACACTAGGGATTTCCTTATTCAAGAGAGGATAGGATACTTAGCATTCTATTCTGTGTTGACCTGAAAGAGTAGCAATATTATTTCCCACATCAACAGGTGGCACCATCATGACTGATGGTTGGACCAATAGAAGAAGTAGAACATTATTAAAAAATTCTTGTTTCTTCCTCGGGTAATTGTCCTTTGTGAAATCCATTAATTTAGTGATTAAGATTTTTAATTTCTAATTTACTGAATTGCTGATTTTTTTACTTTCTTAGGCAGCACAATGTTCTATAAGTCAACTGATGCTTCAGGAAACACAAAAAATGTTAGAGTTCCCTTGTGAGGTCTTCGAGGGTGTCTTGGTTGAGGTGGGTAATGATAAGGTAGTACAAATAGTTATAAATAATGCAGCAAATTTTGTTACTGCAAGTAGAATTCTTATGGATAGACACCCCTCCTTGTTGTGAACTCCTTGTGTTGCTCATTGCCTTGACCTCATATTAGAGGATCTTGGCAAACTTTCATGAATCAAAACATGAATAGAGTACGCACAAAATATTTGTAAATATATATAATCATACTAAAGTCCTCAACCTTATGATAAAATTCACACATAAGAAAGAGTTGGCTTGTCCTGGAATAACCCGCTTGGAGGAAACCAATTTTATCATGTTGCGATCCTTGCTTCAATCAAAGGCCACTTTGAGGCACATGTTTGTAAGTAAGGAGTAGTCTACATCATCAAATGCAAAGACTATTAAAATAATTAATTCTTTTTAGTTAGTTACCTTTAGTTGTTCTATTAATGGTCATTTAGTTTGTTTAATCAATTTAGTTTAACTACTGCTTCATTTATTAGTAGACAGAGTTAGTTTTTTAGTTATTTTTCTTTTTAAGTTTTTTAGCTTTTTAGCTTCAGTTTAATGGTTCGTTCTTTTTAGAACACTGTCTTGTAATTCTCTATATATACATTGTATATTCATAAAAAATAATCATTCAATTAATTTTCATATTATCAGAGCGTGCATTAAATTTTTTTGAATAACCTATAATTTTAAAAAAATTCCAAGTGGATTTTTTTAGTGAGATTTTTTCAAAAGTTTTTTTCTTTCCATGGGAATACTTGTTTCTGAAAATTTCGAGTAAGGTTTTCTGAAAAAAATTGCAAGTTTTGTTCAAGTCGCCAACTAGGATTTCTGAAAAACTTTTTGCAGGGTTTCGGTTTTCGGGCGTTTGTGTTTCTCCCAATTTCTCTGCAGAGTCATAGCCGCAATTTTCGCGGGCTTTGTGTGAAGATTTCGCATGGGAAAATCGCAACAAATTTCGCAATTTTGTCTGCCCTCAACTCACGTTTTTCCGCAATACCTATTTTGGGTCTTTCGTGGCCTGTCTTCTAGCTAGGGTTTGTCACTTCCGTGATTTTTCGATGGCAATAGGATGATTTTTTTACGGTGGCAGGAATTATTCTTTTCGCGTTTTTTTTGCAGACTTTTTCTGGGCGCCACGATTTACGCAATTTTCATGTTACTTCTACACCCTAGTTTGTGTGGCATCTGAGCCACGACTTCAGGAAATGCAATTTTTTTTTTTTTTTTAAATTTGGGGGGGGGGGGGGGGGGGTTTCCTCCACAAAAAATTATGGGAGGGTTTTGCTTGATTTTTCCTCAAAAATCAGGGAGTAATGTTTTGCCATGTGACGTCTGGTGTTTTGCCGCGTGATGTCTAGTGTTTTACCGCGTGATGTCTAGGGTTTTGTCGTGCGACGTTTCAAGGTTTTGTTTGATTTTTTCCTCAAAAAATGTTTCAAGGTTTTTGTTCCTGTTTAGGGTTTTTACCATTTTTTTCCAAAAAAAATAATGATTTGTATCTTCAGTTTTGGATGGTTTGCCGATTTTTTCTCAAAATCATGGTTTCAAGTTTTAGTTTGGATGCCCAACTATTACAAATGTAATTGGTAAAATTTGATGTATTTACTAATGATCAAAGCAATCATTAAATAGAGTTACAAGACACGATGTTTCTAATAAGAAACGATCGTCGGAATTAGAAAGTAACTAATTATACAAGATTTACAATATATTGACCATTAAACATAATAGAAACAAATATACTGAAGATATTATTCTAATACCCTCCCTTAATGGTCAATCTATCTACTACACCAAGCAGCCCCCGAAACTTAACAAACTCATCTGGAAGTAGGGACTTGGAGAGGATATCGGCAGTTTGGTCCTCTATAGAAACATACTGCAAATCGACGGATCCATCTTCAACCAACTTGCGGATGAAGTGAAAATGAAGCTCAACATGCTTGGTTCTCTCATGGAAGACTGGATTCTTTGCGAGTTTCAACACCCCTTGATTGTCACAGAAGAGGGGTGTAGGACCGGCTTGAGATAGTTGGATGTCTAAGTGCATCCGTCGAAGCCAAACTGCCTCACAAGTTGCTTTGACTGTTCCGCAATATTCAGCTTCGATTGAGAAAAGAGCTACGGTCTGTTGCTTCTTACTGGTCCAAGTGATAGCACCTGTGCCCAAACTGAAGACATATCCGGATGTAGACTTTCTGTCATCAACAGAACCTGCCCAGTCCGAATCTGTGTAACCGATGAGTCTGGGATCTTTGGTTCGTCCATAAGGGATACCAAAGTCTGAAGTGCCCTTGACATAGCGCAGGATCTGCCTTGCTGCAGCCCAATGTTCTGATGTAGGAGTTGTCATGAAGCAAGATATGTAGCTGACTACATAGCTCAGACCGGGTCGAGTGGAGGTGAGATATATTAAACTGCCAACTAGTTGCCTGAAATCGGATTCATTCTCAACTGAAGAACCAGACTTGGCCGACAACTTCAGGCCTCTTTCCATAGGTGTAGATGCAGGTTTGCAGTCCTACATTCAGAACTTGTCTAGTAGAGCCCTGGCATATTTGGAGTGAGAAATGAAGATGCCATGAGACTGCTATCAAACCTCAACACCTAGGCAGTAGTGCAGAAGTCCAAAGTCGGTCATGTCAAAAGATTGGCATAAATTCTGTTTGATTCCCTGAACCAAAGATACTGAGCTGCCAATGATGATCAAATCATCAACATAAATAACCAGAATGATGATATCACTGCCAATAGTCTTGACATACAGATTTAGTCAGAAGGACTCCTCTGGAAAACTTGAGCTGTGAGGTAAATATCAATTTTCATGTACCATGCCCGAGGAGCCTGTTTCAGGTTATAGAGAGCTTTCACCAGTTTGAGCACCTGGTGTTCTTTGTCGGCAACCTTGAATCCAAGAGATTGGGTCATGTAGACCTCTTCCTGTAACTCACCATTCAGGAAGGCACTCTTGGCATCCATCTGATGGACCTTCCAGCCATACTGAGCGGCCATGGCTAGGACTAATCTGATGGTGCTCATCTTTGCAGTCAGAGCAAAGGTTTCCTCATAATCAATGCCTTCACACTGAGAAAAGCCTTTGGCAACAAGACGAGCCTTGTACTTATCTAAAGTACCATCAGCCTTGTATTTGACTTTATAGACCCATTTGCACCCAACTGGTTTCTTGCCTAGAGGAAGATCTGACAGAGCCCAAGTGTTATTTTTCAGCAAGCTTTGGTGCTCAGTTGCCATAGCTTGTTCCCACTTTCGCCTCTGTGTATGATTGAGGTTCATACACACTGTGAATGTTGGCCATGAGAGCAAAATTGACATAATCAAGTTGCTTGCTCTTTTTCCGAGCAGTTCTACCATCGATGAGTTCGTCATCATGAAGATCAGCAAGTGTCTTAGCCCACCATTTAGGCTGGAGAGTAGAAGTGCCAACATCAGATGCAGGAGGTGCAACAGGATCAAGTTCATTTAACAAAAGATCAGATGAATCTTGTGGAAAATCAAGTGGTGCAGCTGCATGTCTAGGTGATCCTGCAAGAGAAGGAACTGGTGAAGGTGCAAGAGTTGTAACAGCTGGAACCCTCCCATTAGGTGGACCTAATGGAAGATGAACACCCCAGTCTGAAGGCTTCAAAGGTGGATCCGTTGAATCCACAACTGGAGGAGAGAGATGAAATGGCCCTCGACCCTCATCAAAAACCATGTCCCGACTAAGGATTACACGATCTGTCTCAATATCAACCAAGCGGTAGGCTTTGTGATTATCATTGTAGCCGGTGTGCATGAGTTTCTGACTCTTGGCATCCAACTTGGTGCGTTTTGCATCAGGGATCCAAACAAAGGCAGTGGAGCCAAAAACCTTCAGGTGACTGATTCTGGGCTTGCGGCCTGACCAGGCCTCTTCTGGAGTCTTCTTCTTGACAGCCACAGTAGGAGACCGATTAAGAAGATAGACTGCAGTATTAACTGCTTCAGCCCAAAATTTCTTCGGAACACTCTTGTGTTCAAGCATAGACCGAGCCATTTCGCTAATCGTGCGGTTTCTCCGCTCAATGACACCGTTTTGCTAAGAGGTGTAAGGTGAAGTGAGTTGGCGCTTGATGCCATGTTGTTCACAAAAATGGGAGAAAGCAGAAGAACAGAATTCTCCCCCATTATCAGACCGAAGAGTTACAATATAATTACCAGACTCTTTTTCTACTAATGCTTTAAATTTTGAAGCACAGCACAAACCTCTGATTTCTGATGAAGAAAATACACCCACATTTTTCTACTAAAATCATCAACAAAAAGTAGAAAATACCTAGACCCAGTGACAGAAGGAGTAGCCATAGGTCCACAAATATCAGCATGGAGCAGTTGTAGTACCTTAGAGGCTCTCCAGGAGTCGCCATCCGAAAATGGAGTCCGATGCTGCTTGCCAGCCTGACATGCTCCGCAAACTCCAAGGTTTTGGGTCTGGATTTCTAGCAATCCAATGACAAGATCTTCCCAACAAGCTGAGAAAGATAGTGCACATTCAAGTGCCCATACCGTTGATGCTAGAGTGTACTAACAGAGGAGCGCTTGGCTGCCATGGCGAGGTCTGGGGAATCACCAGAATCAACTAGTCTAAATAGACCATGATCCTCAAGACCCACAGCAACAGTTATCTGAGTCTCCCGTTCAATGATACTGCACTGATGTGAACTGAAGGTCACAGCTAGCCAAGGAGAATGTCTCAGAATTTGACTGACTAAGAGAAGGTTGAGTTCCATTCCTGGAACATAGTACACATCGAGGAAAATTAATTTCCTCCCGCCAGACTGAATTTGTAC
This sequence comes from Cryptomeria japonica, assembly GCF_030272615.1. Taxonomy (NCBI): domain Eukaryota; kingdom Viridiplantae; phylum Streptophyta; class Pinopsida; order Cupressales; family Cupressaceae; genus Cryptomeria; species Cryptomeria japonica. Next base: position 443,683,259 of record NC_081411.1, on the reverse strand, counting down.
ATTGCCCTTTTCGACAACGGTGTACTCTTCCCCTCCTCCAAAGATAACTGAATCTGAGTACGGCTGAAAATCAGTGAACCAATCTCGGCGATGAGTGAATTGGCGTGAGGCACCTGAATCTATATACCAAGCAGAGGATTGGACTTGGTCTGCAGGTCTTTTAGCCATGAAGGCGTAAAAGGCAGACTCGCTCTGCTCAGTGTGCTCTGCTACATGTGCTTTCAGTTGTAAACTACTTTGCTTAGCCTGTGCAGCCAAGCGCTTACGGCACTCAAGCTTCATGTGACCAAATTTATGGCAGTAATTGCACTGAACATTTTTCTTCTTCGAGCCTTCTGAAGACGGAGCAGAGTTCTTCTGCTAATAGGGTTGGGAAGGTTGAGATTTGCTTTTATCCTTCTGAAAGGATTTAGCTACGAATGCTTGTTCTGAAGAGGATGAGCTAGTACCACTGCCGAACTGCTGCTTCCACCGATCTTGCTGCAGAAGTTTAGTGCAGAGATCAGCGAACTTCAGATCAACACCAGTTGAGGTGATGTTGAGAGTTTCAACAAAATGCTCATAGGACTTTGGTAAGCTCTTCAAAGTTATCACGACCATGTCCTCCTCCATTCTTCGGTCGATGGCTTCCAACTGGTCACGGATTTCCTTGATCCGATTGAGGTGATCCTGAAGAGATTTCCTCTCATCCATGACAATAGAAAAGAGGATATTCTTCAGAAAGAAGGCTCTGCTCTTATCAGACGTTTCATGCAGCGTCTTGAGATGCTCCCATATCTCGGCAGCTGTGTTGCCGGAAGGTATCTGAGGAAGTTGATCGTTAGTCACTGAGAGCTTGATGAGCATGACTGCTTCACGATTTTATTCATCAAACTTTGTCTGGTCAGGACCTACTGCAGAGGGACGGGTGGCCTTTCCAAGAACTAACTGATCAATAACGCGATACTCAAAAATGATGAGCATTCGCTGTTTCCAGGTGTTATAATTTCTGCCATTGAATTTGTGACTGCCCTCGAGCAGAATATTTGTCAAAGATGCCATTGCTAAAAACTGAGGTCAAAGCTAGTTGACAAGGTAATGGCATGAATATTGAGGCAAAAAAACGCGTGAAATCGCGTAAACGCGACACGTGCAAGAAAACGGAGGCAGAATACGAGCACTGCTTTCGAGGCAAATTTCAAGAAATTTGCCAACACGGATCCCAATATACGGATTTCTGGAGGACTAGAAAAATTTGACAAGTACCCAGAAACGCTGACGAAAAACCTAGGTGACAGATTTGTGAAAATGATTTTTCTGAGAATCTTAGCCACACAAAAAAATCACAGAGGGTTCATGAAAAACCTTAGGCAACATAAACAGGGTGCAAAATCTACAAATCCAAAATGCAAAACATGGAAAAAAATGTTTGCTGCAGACACACCCAAATCACATAGAAGAAAAAAAATGATGCAGAATAACCTAGCCGCCGCCAAAAAAATACCCAGATCGCGAGCAAAAGAGAAACGAGCACCAAAAAAAAATCCGCGATTTTTACAGAGAATCACAGCACAGAATAAAAACTCCTTCGCATCGCAAAAGAATGGTCGCTGCCAAACATGAACAAAGTCACAAAGAAGATATCGCGCAGGCCGAAATACGGGCGCCAAAATGAACGTCGCGTTCAATACAGACGCAAAAATAAAATCGCGTGTTAAAAATTAAAAAAAATAAAAAACAACACAAAGGGCGCGGGTCACGGCTCGGGCCGACAAAACAAAGAAAAAATTGACGCCATTGTCACAGATAATCCGCCCAAAACACGAACACATGAGCAAAAAATCGCATGCAAACCCAAAAGACATAGGTACACGGACGTGGGTAGAAAAAAAATTTCCAAACAGACCCACGATTTTTTTCAAATGCGGGACCCGGAAAAAATTTCTTGAAAAATTTTAGAATAATAAATTTTTCAAAAAATTTTTAAAAACCTGCTCTGATACCATATTACAAATGTAATTGGTAAAATTTGATGTATTTACTAATGATCAAAGCGATCATTAAATAGAGTTACAAGACACGATGTTTCTAATAAGAAACGATCGTCGGAATTAGAAAGAAACTAATTATACAAGATTTACAATATATTGACCATTAAACATAATAGAAACAAATATACTGAAGATATTATTCTAATACCAACATTAGGTTGGTTGGATTTTGGTAATCTTGGTCATTAACACTTTGCAGATCCTGGGGTGGTCTCCGCAGCAACAAAGTGTTCTTGCGTTTGTGATCAAAAGACTTGCAGTGTTTTCTGTAGGGTAGTTAGTTGATACAATGACCATTAAGGGAAGGTATTAGAATAATTAATTCTTTTTAGTTACGTTAACTTTAGTTGTCCTATTAATGGTCATTTAGTTCGTCATTTAATTCTTTTAGTTTGTTTAATTAATTTAGTTTAACTACTGCTTCTTTTATTAGTAGACAAACTTAGCTTTTTAGTTAATTTGCTTTTTAAGCTTTTTAGCTTCAGTTTAACGGTTCGTTCTTTTTAGAAAACCGTCTTGTAATTCTCTATATATACGTTGTATATTCATGAATAAATTCATTCAATTATTTTTCAAAGACCAATGCAAGGGTTGACGTGGTTGATTGGATCTTTGATGAGCATAGTTTTTGGCAACCAGCCAAGGAGATTGTAAAGGTCACTTTCATTATATTTTTGTTTGTATTTCAATTTCATTTGCATATTTGTGTTCACACTTATTTATGTTTATGTTTCACAATGATTGCAGTTCACAAAGCCTTTAGTTGTTCTCTTACGAGTTGCTAATGGAAAGAAGCTCGCAATGAGCTACATATATGAGGACATGGATAGTGCGAAAGAGGCCATTAGATCTTTTTATTTAGGGGTTGAAGATAAGTATCGTCCCATATGGGAGATCATTGATCAACGATGGCACCTTCAACTTCACAAGCCTTTACATACAACTACCTACTTTCTCAATCTCGCATTCCAACTTTGCCCATATTTCAAGGCCAATGAGGAGATGTTGAGTGAATTCTACACAGTCGTAGAGTGAATGGCACCTAATTTATTAATTGGAGCAAAGATAATCAATGAGATAGAGATCTTCAGGCTTGCAAAAAGAGACATCTTTGCAAGAAAATATGCAAGGCAACTCGAACACATTTGTAGCATAGGCATAATTTTAATTTAAAATTATACTTCTCTCTTTTACAAATTTTACACTAGTAACTTAATATTGAAAGTGAAACTCAAAGTTACAGAATAGAATTGATTTTTATTTTCTCATTTTAGATACATGCTAGGAGAGGTTTGGTGCTAAGGTGCCAAATCTTCAAACAATTGTCGTTCATGTCTTGAGCCAACCATGTAGTGCTTCAAGATGTGACCGCAATTGGAGTATAATTGAGCACATACACTCCAAAAAGCACAATAGGTTGTCAATGCAAAGGTTGATGATCTTGTGTATGTTCATTACAACCTTTACCTCCATCACAAACAAAACTTGGGCATTGACTTGTCTCTAATCACTTTAAAGGAGGTTGATTCACAATCAAATTGGATCACCAAGGTTGACGATCTTGTCTTCAACAATGATGACTTTGCATGGGTTGATCAAGTGGATCAAAACGCAGAGGAAGAGGCGATAGCCATGGAAAAGGAGGAAGACAAAGCAAAAGGATATTAGAATAATATCTTTATTAATTATTATTAATGGTCAATATTGTAACAAAATGAACATTTTAGTTAGTTTCTTTTTTGAACGTTTGTTTCTTTATGGAAACATCGTTTTGTAATTCTTTAAATGATCATTCAATCATTTCTTTAATTTATTAAGTTTTTACCAAAACATGGCATTAGAGCAGGGGAAAAAAAATCTTTTTTTCAAAAAAAAACGAAAGAAATTTTTTAAGGTTTTCTAAAAAACTTTTTTTTTTGGGCAGAAATAATTTCTTCGTCTTTTTTGTTCGTGGTTTTGTCTTCTACCTGCACCACGATCTGGGCACGATTTTGTGTTTTGACGCTATTTCAAATAGTGATTGCTTGTTTGTCTGTCGCGACGTCGTCTTTCTACGTGTCTTGTAAAAATAAATAAATCATGATCTTTTTTTGTGTTTTTTGGGCACGATTTCTTGCATTTTTTCTTCGTGCGATTTCTTACATTTTTTCTTCGTGCGTGACGGATTTCGTGTGCTGCGATTCTGAGCACCATTTTTTTCTGTTTTTCGTGCAACGGATTTGATTACCTTTCTCTACTTCTAATGGGTCTGCATGAATTTTCGTGCTTTCTTCCACGGCCTCTGCAACTTTCACAACCTCTTTGTGCCCTCAACCTACGAATTTTCCTCTGTAGGTTTCAAAAAAAAAATTGGGCATTTGTTATTTTTGATGACCTAGGGTTTTCTTTTACGCTCACGTCTTCTAATAAAAATCTTTGCCGATTTTTTCATTTTTTTTTTAGAAAATGTAACCTATTTTCTATCGGCTAGGGTTTTGTAGAAAACCCTCTGCTTTTTTTGTCGGAATAAATTTTAACCTGCAAATTCTTTGTGGGTTTTTTACGAAAATTTTTGGGTCTTCATCAAAATTTTATGGGTCTATCAAAATTTTGTACATTGAGATTTGTGTCAGTCGTACTTCATTCTTTTTTCGAAGTCTATACCTAAATTTGCCTCAGTTTTTGCATTGGGATTCATGCCTCAAGTTTCATGCCCTTAAAAAGACAATTTTTCACCTCTTCAATAATTCTCGTTTTTCGTGGCCTCGAAAAATGTGCAGAATGGTGTCTTTGACCAACATAATGTTGGAAGGCAGTCAACGATTTAATGGCAAAAATTACAACAAATGGAAGCAGAGGATGATGATGATCTTTGAATATTGTTGCCTCAATGATCTCGTTCTGGGTAAAGAGACTCGTCCTACCACAGCTGGACAAGATCAAGATAAGTTTGACAAGCACAACCGAGAAGCAGTCATGCTTATCGAAAATTCTATTACTGATGGTCAGTTGCCTCAAGTGCCATCCAACAAGACAACTGCAAAGATTTGGACTATTATAAAGGATCTCCATGAGACATCAGACAAGAGCCATGCATTCTTTCTGAAGAACTAACTATTTTCTATCATGATGGATGAGCGTATGTCCTTACAGGAGCATCTGACAAAGATTAAGGACATTCAGGATCAACTGGAAGCAATTGGTCGAAAAATGGAGGAAGAGGATATGGTAGTAATCACCTTGAAGAGTCTACCTAAATCCTATGAGCACTTCATAGAAACACTCAACATTACTTCAACAAATGTTGACTTAAAGTTTCCCAATTTGTGCACCAAACTTCTACAGCAGGACCGTTGGAAACAACAGTTTGGTAGCAGTGCCACATCGTCCTCCACCAAACAAGCCTTCACAGCCAAATCCTTTCACAAGGATAAAGGCAAATCTCAGTCATTTCAGCAGAAAGGCCCCACTCAGTCTCAGGATAGCTCAAAGAAGAAGAAAGTTTAGTGTAAGTACTACCACAAATTTGGTCATTTGATAAAGGACTGTTGGAATCGAATAGCTTCCGAACAGCAGAAGCAAGGAGGGTCTCAACCTGAGGCCAATGTAGCAGAGCACTAAGAGCAGAAAGAATTTGCATTCTACGCTTTCATGGCGAAACATCTTGCAGATCGTGTGAAATCTTCTACTTGGTACATAGACTCCGGTGCATCTCGATACTTCACTCATCGGCATGATTGGTTCATAGACTTCTCTCCTTTCACTAATTCAATCATTTTTGAAGGAGGTGAAGAGTATACTATTGTCGGCAACAGCAACGTTCAGATTCAGTCTGGTGGGAGGAATCTCATTTTCCTCAATGTATACTACGTTCTTGGCATGGAATTGAACCTTCTCTCCGTGAGCTAGCTTATGCAGCATTCTCCTCAACTTGATGTGGTATTCAGTTCACATAAGTGTTCGATTGTTGATCGTGCGACTCACACTACTGTGGTTGTTGGCATCGAGGATCATGGTCTATACCATAGTTCCCAGACTCGGACTCGGCAAGGCCGACTCGATTCGTGACTCGGCTATGACTCAGCAACAACTCGGCAATGACTCGGCAAAATAAAAAAACCCTTGAAATTAAGAGATTTTTAATGATTTAAGAATTGTCTCATGCACCCATTATTGAATAAAGCCCAATTATAATGTGTGCTAGCTTGTTATGCCATGAAAGGCATGCTGATAGAGTATCTACTTGTTTTGGGCTTCTGTTTAGTATTTCCTTTGGCCAAATTGAAATTCTGGGAGCACCAACATGAGACATCATGAACATCTTCACTTGGAAACTGTAAGGAGTGCTTCTGTATGGTAGCATTAAATAGTGTGCTGTTGGACTTGCGTTTTACCTTCGGACTATAGTTGACCTTGGTCTTTCTTGGACCTCTTAGTTTTTAGGCTATATATATCTTGGATGGAAGGGGGAATTGTAAGGCCAAAAAGGTTTGAAAATATGCTCCTCAGAGACATGTCCCTTGCCAAAAATAACCTTGTGCCCCATGGGGGGATTTTTTGGGATGTGGGGACAGGTAGGAAATGTCCCCAACTCACCCCCTTTTTTCAAATTTTTAAGAAACGTCCCTGTTGTGAGGTACTCACACATCACCCCATTACAAATGAAGACCCCCACTTTTTGCTTTCTAGGGTTAGCTCTTTTAGTTTTGTTGTTGGTTGTTTTAGTGTCTTAGCCTTTGCATTGAAGGGATTGAGTTTCTCAAAGGTCATCAAGTCGGGTGGATCTCCTCAAGGTGGAGTGAAGGAGGTTAGGTCAATTGAACTTGAGTGATTAGGGGTTATTTAGATCATTCCTGGGGTTTTTGTGTACTATCCGGTCACGCTTCAAGTTGCTAAATCAAACCTTGGCTAAATGCATAGTGTCCTCCTAGGTCTCGTCCCTTACATCAAGGTCAGAGTGAACTCGCCTTAAAAGTCCCTTACCTGAGAGGGAGAATGCAGACTCTGAATTTGATGATGCACTACCTGAATTTCCTCCGAATGATGTTGATCGTCCTCCTGTTGAACTTGTTCTAGATCCTGTTCCAGTTATTCCTCCTGCACCTGATGTTGGTTCATTTACTCTCCAACCTAAATGGTGGGCTAAGACCATAAGTGATCTTCATCCTGATGAACTCATTAAGGGTAGATCTTCCAAAAACAAGAGCAAGCAGCAAAATACAATCAACTTTGCTCTCATGGCCAACATTCATAGTATTTTTGAGCCTCAAACATATTCTGAGGCTAAAGGAATTCCTGAGTGGGAAAAGGCTATGGAAGCTAAACACCATAGTCTTCTGAAGATTAACACTTGGGTCCTTTCTAATCTTCCCCCAAGGAAGAAGCCCATTAGCTACAAATGGGTGTATAAAGTTAAGTACAAAGCTGACGGAACCCTTGACAAGTAAAAAGCTCGTCTCGTTGCTAGGGGGTTCTCATAGGAGGAAGGCATTGACTATGAGGAGACTTTTGCTCCTACAGCCAAGATGAGTACAATTCGGCTCGTCCTTGCCTTAGCAATTCAGTTTGGTTGGAAAGTCCATCAGATGGATGTTAAGAAAGCATTCCTCAACGGTGAGTTGCAAGAGGAGGTCTACATGACGCTACCTCCAGGTTCAAGGTTGCTGGAAAAGAACACCAGGTGTGCAGACTGGAAAGCACTCTATGGTCTCAAACAGGCTCCTCGAGCTTGGTACATTAAGATTGACAAATACTTGACAGATAATGGCTTTCAAATGAATCCATCTCATTCTAATTTGTATGTCAAAAACACTGGTGGCGATATTCTTCTCCTTGTTGTCTATGTTGATAACTTGATTATCACTGGTAGTTTGGCACTTTTGATCAATCAGATCAAACAGAGTTTGCGTCAGTCCTTTGACATGACAGACTTGGGACTTCTAGACTAATGCTTAGGTGTTGAAGTTTGGTAGACTGAAGATAGTATCTTCTTATCTCAGTCAAAGTATGCTCGCAGTCTGCTAGACAAGTTTCGGATGCAAGACTGCAAACCTGCATCCACAGCTATGGAGAAAGGGTTGAAGCTGACAGCCAAATTAGATTCACCTATGGTGAATGAATCAGCATTCAGGAAACTGGTGGGTAGTCTCATCTACCTTACTGCTACTAGACCTGATCTCAGTTTTGCAGTGAGCTACATTTCACACTTCATGACAGCCCCCAAGGTTGATCATTGGGTAGCAGCAAAGTGTGTGTTGTATTATGTGAAGGGCACTTCTAATTTTGGCCTTCTGTACAGAAAAAGTCACGATCCTAGACTTATTGGTTTTACAGACTCAGATTGGGTAGGTTCTGTTGATGATAGAAAATCAACCTCTGGGTATGTTTTCAGTTTGGGATCTGGTGCAGTCGCATGGACTAGCAAGAAGCAACAGGCGGTGGCTCTTTCCTCGACAGAAGCAAAGTATCGAGGAACAGTTAAGGCAACTTGTGAGGCAATTTGGCTTTGGATGATGCTTTCAGACATGCAGATGTCTCAAGCAGGTCCTACTCCCCTTTACTGTGACAATCAAGGGGTGCTCAAACTGGCCAAGAATCTGGTCTTCCACAAGAGAACCAAGCATGTTAAACTTCAATGTCACTTCATTCGGAAGCTGGTTGAAGACAGATCAGTTCAATTGCTATATGTTCCAACTACGGATCAAACAGCAAATATCCTCACCAAGTCTCTGAGCCCAAACAAGTTTGTAAAATTTAGGGGGCAACTTGGTGTAGTAGACAGATTGACCATTAAGGGAGGGTATTAGAATAATATCTTTATAAATTATTATTAATGGTCAATATTGTAACATAATGTACATTTTAGTTCTTTTTTGAACATTTGTTTCTTTATGGAAACATTGTTTTGTAATTCTTTAAATGGTCATTCGATCATTTCTTTAATTCATTAAGTTTTTACCAGAACAAAGGAGACCCCTTGGATGTTGGTGTCACTAAGACACAAGCAAATATCATGACTGAAACATCATCTAGGACTTATCTTAGATGCCCATGTAAGACTTGTTGTGATATTGACTTGGGACATATGATGCAAGCTCCTTTGAGCCATAGACTTATATTTTCAGTTTTGGTATTTGTTTTGATCCCATGGTTTTATGATCCTTGAGATTTGTATACATTTGACAATATTTATAATTTTATATTTCTAACAATGTTGCTTTGTTCAGCTAAAAATTAAAATTCATTTTTACTTTTTATACTCATGTGATCAATGTATACTTGTATATGGTCAAAGTAGCTTTATTTGATTAGTTTATTGTGTTTGTAAAGTTTATTTAGTAAAGGGTGCACGAAACAAGTTTTAAATCCTTAAAAATATCTATATTTCATGGTTTTTTCAATTTGCCGAGTCTCAGCATGGAGTCCAAATCCGAGCCAAAAATTAGCTTGCCAAGTCTGAGGTGAGTCCAGGTTGGTCACAAATTGTGAGCATGCCAAAAGCTGATATGGCAGCAAATATAGATGAAGAGGAATATGGACTCCCCGATAGTCTATAATAGGGAAACAAGCCATGGAAAGATACAAGCTACATAGAAAAATTGGAAATCCTACCTAAATGGCAAAATGCAGGGAAGGAGGAAGCGCCTATCGGACTTTTTTAATCCCTTTACTTGATTTATGTTTTTGATTGTTTATGTGCAGGTGCAATAAAAGGTTGGACAAGTGATGACAAAGACTAGAGTGGATTTCAATGGAGGAGGACAAGTAGAGGTAGGTCTAAGCCCACAAGAAGTTGAGAAAAAAGAAAGAGAACAATTTGGCAATGCAGAACAATTTATAGCCCTGGAAGCAAAGGAACAAATTATGTGAAAAATTGCAGAAGTACCTAACATGATGGAAGGGCAAACCATGGCAGTTAGGTTCCTAAGTTCTTTGAACCAGGAGGTTCAAAATTTTGAAAAAATGGGGATGATAATGTAACGAACCTTTAATTGCTGATTGGTTCCCACTTACCATCAGCTTTAGCCATTCACTTATTTTTAGGAGATTTGTTTGTGACTGCAACTTGTGGAATTGCAACTACTGTAGTGGGTTATTTAAGAGTTTTCCTTTTTCAGGATAGTAGTTTCTGTTTATTACAGGGGGACGTTGCTGGGTTTAGGGAGAACGAATTTTTTTATTGGTGAGATAGGAGAGATCTGGAAGTATTTCTGTTGTTGTGTAGCTAGGTTGGATCCCTTCTAGGGCTGACCTAGTGCACAAAAGGCCAAGTGGCTTGTTGGCCTTGGCATTTGGATATCTCAGTTGTATGAGTCTAATTTGGGGCAGGCCCTATTTGGGCAAACCACTTGTGTGTAACTTGTGATTAAGTTAAATGTAACTTGCCACTAAAGGAGACTCATATGTAACTTGTAATATATAGATCTGACCCTATCCTTGGCGCCAAAAGTATATGGCCGACTTGAGGTCTATTAAGAGGTATTGATTCATATATATGCAAGGTCATGATTGCATCAATAGACATGAATTCAATAACATGGACATGTAGTGTGCTCGGGGGTGACGATAAGAGCTTATCGTCTATGGTTGGGAAGGCAACAAATCTGATGTTTGCCTGTGGTTAACGAGTACTACCATAAAATCAACATGGTATTAGAGCGGGTTCCTTCTATAGAGCCTAAACGCTTGAAGGTAGATCCTGTGCTTTTGAGGGAGTTCAATCAAAGTAATTTGCAGACTGAGAAATCTAAGTGCAGGCAAAAGTCAATTCCCGAGCCTCTCAACTCAGACATTAGCATTGCATATGCTCTATGGCGAGTAATGACCGTTGAGGTGCCGATGATCGCCATAGATTTGTCATTAGTACTCAATGACAGATTCAATCCGATGCCTTGGCATTGAAAGTCGCCAAGCCTAGTATCGAAATGCTGACAGTAAGTGAAGTCGCTATGGACATCTCTGTCCGTTTTAACATTCTAGATTCGAATTCTTCATTCGGGGAGGAGAACATGTTGTGGAGGATTCTCTTTGGCAATCGTAACATTTTACTAGCAAATTATGGAGATCGCTCACTTCACGGCGCTCGTGACTAGAGACATCGACAAGGTGGCAGCAAGCATTCTGAGGATTCAACGAAGCGACATGAGTCAATACGCATGCTATCGACTGCTCAGTGTAATGGAAGGTTGAGATCGAGTAGCAGCATAGTGGCGAGTTTTGTGATGATCACATTAAGCTGTATATAAATGTGAAATGTGAAATGTGTGCGTATGGGGACGAAAGCGAATGGAGGAACCTAACGATCAGGAATGATGGAGAAGGCCTTCGTGCAATAACGCCTTGCAACAGCTCTCACATCATCCTAGAAGCTTTGAGAGTCACATGAAGCATTCATTTCACTGAAGCCTGCATACACATAATTGGATGGGGTTGCAAATCAAATGATATTGCAACTGAAGGTCCAGTTATTCAAGTTCTTACTTATGTCACTCTTGAAGATCATCTGATGGTTGTCCTAGGATGGGCACTGCAACTTAGCATTCTGGCACAACCTGCTACAAGTGGATTTTTGTCTCATTTATGTGGTTGGTCCGTCACTTTGCTGTGAATGGTATTAAAGGCAGTTCTTCAGATGATGCTTAAGCTATGCATGGAGCAGATATTGTGGATAGATGATGAGTGATGGCGAGGGCCAAAGGCCACGCAGCCATCAAATCATCACTAGGTGCTTCGGTGTGATCAAACCAAGTGAATGGAAATTCCATTGCTGAGCAAAATTATAAAAGACAAGATGAATCAAAGATTGCATTCAAGGAAGGAAGATTGCTTGCATTTCTTCGCAGAGGGAGAATCAGCATTTAGAGGGAGTCTGACATATTGTCAGAAGTAACCTTGGACAAGGAGGTCAGAAGATTGATTTCAGCTTCAAACGGAGCTTGACGCTTCAGCTTCAGAGGAAGCATGACATTTCAGCTTCAAAGGGAGCTTGACATTTCAGCTTCAGAGGGAGCCACGTCATCATGAAGATTTGGTTAATGCATTTTTCTCTGTGATGGAGAAATTTGAGGTGAAAGCCCTTGTTAATGAGTTCTTCTCTGTGAGGGAGTAGTTAGAGGTGCAATCCCTTGTTAATGAGTTCTTCTCTGTGAGGGAGAAGTTCAAGGTACAAACCCTTGTTAATGAGTTCTTCTCTATAAGGGAGAAGTTCGAGGTGCAATCCCTTGTTAATGAGTTCTTCTCTGTGAGGGAGAAGTTCGAGGTGCAATCCCTTGTTAATGAGTTCTTCTTTGTGAGGGAGAAGTTTGAGGTGCAATCCCTTGTTAATGAATTATTCTCTGTGAGGGAGAAGTTCAAGGTGCAATCCCTTGTTGATGCATTCTTCTCTAGGAGAAGTTTGAGGTGAAAGCCCTCATTCCACCCTCTACAAGTAGGCATAGTGGAGATGCATTCTTCTCTGGGAGAAGTCTGAGGTTAAAGCCCTCGTTCCACCCTCTGCGAGTAGGTATGGTGGATCCACCCTCTGCGAGTAGGCATGGTGGTAATGCACCCTTCTTTGGGAGAAGATTGAGGTGAAAGCCCTCTTCCACCCTCTGCGAGTAGGCATGGTGAGCCCACCCTCTGCGAATAGGTATGGTGGGTATCATGGAAGAAATTCCATGATGTGCTTGTTCACCCTCTGGGAGTAGCTATGGTGAACGTATTAGTCATGGGAGTAGCCATGGTGGTAGTCACTGTGTGACTTGGTTATTCAGAAGGAATCCTCCCTAACTAAGAGGGAGTGTTGTTGTGTAGCTAGGTCGGATCCCCTAAGGCCGACCTAGTGCACAAAATGCCAAGTGGCCTGTCAGCCTTGGCATTTGGATATCTCAGTTGTATGAGTCTAATTTGGGACAGGCCTTATTTGGGCGAACCACTTGTGTGTAACTTGTGATTAAGTTAAATGTAACTTGCCACTAAGGGAGACTCATATGTAACTTGTAATATATAGGTCTGACCCTATCCTTGGTGCCAAAAGTATATGACCGACTTGAGGTCTATTAGGAGGTATTGATTCATATATATGCAAGGTCATGATTGCATCAATAGACGTGAATTCAATAACATGAAGGACATGTAGTGTGCTCGGGGGTGACGATAAGAACTTATCATCTATGGTTGGGAAGGCAATAGATCTGATGTTTGCCTGTGGTTAACAAGCACTACCATAAAATCAACAATTTCTAGTCTAATTTATTTAAGAGTTTTTCTTTTTTTAGGATAGTAGATTCTGTTTATTACAAGAGAGTGTTGCTGGGTTTAGGGAGAAAGAATTTTTTTATTGGGAAGATAGGAGAGATCTGTTAGTATTTCTAGTCTGATTTAAAGGGAAATATTGACAGTTTATATGTTGTGTTCAATCTTCTTTATCTGTCTGATCATTATATAAACATTGCTGTATCTTTTTTGTGTATCCAGTTGCAGTTTACTTGCAGTAGTCAAGGCAGCAAGACTTGTCTGCATCAAGTCTAAATAGGGGGATGATTCGGCATTTTGTTAAAACCTAAACACAAATTTTACAATACATATCGATATACTTTGCTGGAAATGTTTCAAAGCGACATAAGCATTTATCTATGGGCAATAATTCATGTTTCATTCAATCTTTTTATTAAAATGGAAACAAAAATACAGTTTTATTTTGTCTTTTCCCTTAATTGTTGAACCCAACACTGATTTAGTTAACAGTTCATATGTATTGAATGGGCTGTCCAAAGAAATGCATATCTACATTCATCATTGCCTTTTTACTATGGTTGGTAAGTCAAATTGTTTGAGGCCAATATCAACAACATTTCTATGTATGTTGTGAATTTTCACTAATTTCTTTAGAAAACAATACTGTGATCATTTTTGGAAATATATTATGTTGATTGGAACAACTGCCTGATGTGTATGAGATATTTAAAACATGTCAGATTTTTATTATAACACAAAAAGCCAATATACCTGGAAAGAGATTCAACAAGAGTCAAAGCTGATCCATTGTACTGTTCAGATAAACGTTCAAGCTGCAAAATATTAAAAGACAGCAAATCAGATTGCTTCCAGTCTTTTGTTTAGACTATTTGATGCCCTATACTAGTATCAAACTAAGAATGAAAATAGACTTGGTATGTTTGTAAAAAGATTTTAAAGAATGCATATGGTGGTTTAAGTTTGATGTTTGAACAGTCTCAATGCGGACCTTAAGATTTCCAAGTTCTCCCAGCGAGTCTGTAAAAGTCTTTGTGAGCGGCTTTAACTCATCATGCTGTGATTGCAAACAAGCATTTAGCAGCTACCAATGCTAAAGTATCTAACAACAAGGCAAAAACAGGAAGGAAAGACTCTCATAAGCACAATTTCCACAGTTAGCTTGAGAGATGATCAATGAGTGAAGGCCAAACCGCCCTTTGGCAAAAGGAAAAATAGACTAACCGGGAATGCATATTGCATGTAGTTGTCATATGCATGGTAGAACCTGTCATATATCAAAGAATGAGTATTAGAACAAGAAACAAAAAGCCAACATCACCATTGCAGTTTTTTTCCCTGTAATATAATTTATTTATCACACAGTAAACTCTTCCTGCAGCTGTATTAGAGACAGCTCAAATAGAAAATCTTGATCCAATACGCTGTTGTAAATATCATCTCTCAAGAAATAAATTAGTTCACACAATACATAAAATACTACAGAGCTAATCTACCAAGAGATAACAAACCTGTGCTTGAAGATACTACAAGAAAGTTAAGAAACAAAAGAAAATTGATGGCATATCAGAGTGTCTATGGGGTACTAGCCAGATTTGAAAAGAACCTTAAATAAAATCTTTAAAAGAGACAGTGATGAGCCAAAGAAGCAATATAGAATATTTATATAACAACTACTCAAACAATAAAATATGATTCACGCGGCCAACCTGTCCTAATAAACCCATTAGGGACAAGATAAGATTATATATACACTTGGAAACTCATTATAAAATATCGTTATAAACAAGACTACATTATTCTGTCATTGATTCTAATTTATTCTTTGAAAGGGCACAATGTGCATTTTGGAGTCCAATATGCTAAACAATTTACCATGCCTTCATACATATGATTCAAAGAATTTTGATGCCTACTGGTTCCATTTGCAACAAAAACCATCCAAATCATGGCCCAAGAAAAAATTAGTGAAGGTCACCTCAAGAAGAATTGCAAGAAAATTTTGGGAAAAAACAACATTAAAGTGCTTAAATTTCCCTGACTTGCACCAAAATAACTAAGTAATCAATTCAGATTCACACAACAATATATTCTCATATTTGACATAAATATTTAAAATAGATATTCCATTATCATCTGAAATCATTCATGTATACTTTTTACTAAGAATTAATAATATATACAATTAATCATCATAAGTGCAATTCTTGATCATCTGTGTTGACAGTTACTAAGACTTGTGAGTGCAAACACAAATATGGAAGCTAAACTAGCAAATCTAACACCAACGGCCTTCAAACCTCTTAAAGAGGCTAAAACTCACTAATGGAGGTTCCCTACACTAGCATGTCCTACTCCTAACGTTTTTATCATATTGAGTCTGCTCTGTGGATGCAGGTAATTGTAGTTGCTTAGGGATGTCATTATCTTCGTCCTCCATCTAACCAAGTTGGTGAATTCTCCATAACTAATCTATCACTCTCCAGTCTCCAATACCCATTCAGACATGGGGCTGACCTAATCTAAGAATTCTCCTTTCCCTAAGCTGCTTTATGTAGCTTCCCCGTCCACAAAATGGGTATTAAATAACCACCACATTATTAAGGAATAAATATTTGAATCTTTTGTGCTAGCAATCAGATAAACTGGACATCTGGCTTAACAATTAAACAGCAAAACCTGTGATGAAATTATATGTGTGAAAACTGAATCTTGCAGTTCCCAATGAAATCGCTTGCAACCTGTGCTGCATTACCATGCAAAAGCTTTTCAATTTTATGGATCTTACATGCCTCTACTCATATGTTTAATGTACAAAAGCTTGCTTTCTTTAGTTGGGTAGCGTCATCTCCCAGCAGATAATCAATCGTCATAATCTCACTATCGCTGTTAAACTCGAGAGAGGAAAACAAAGGCCCCTGTTGCAAGAATTAGGCTATGGATCAGGTTGTTCCGCATTGCACTAAAATGCTGGAGTTTTTCAATCTTTCTGATCTTACACTATCAAAAGCTTGCTTTCTTTAACTGGGCAGAATCGGTCAAAATCTCACCATCGTAGTAAAACTCAATAGAGGAAAACAAAGGCCTTCCTCTATTGCCAAAAATAGAATGGACCATGTTGTTCCATTGCTTATTGGTTGTCATCTTGTAATTTGCTGGTCTGCTGTGTAGCTTCCCTGTTTTGTTCTACCCGAGATGATTTTGAAATACGATATACCAGTAGAATCGCTATGACGCGTTGAGCTGTCCTCCAAAAACTGCCAGTGAGAAACAATTAAAACTAACTATCAAAGCTGTTACAAGTTGGCTCAAACTCCGCCAAGTATCTTAACACATGCCATGGAATGATGGGGTTTCATACTTCCATGTGTACGGTAAACCAAATACAGATTCGACACAGGAAAATCTCAAAATTGGATTACTTATTGCACAATCTATTGGCCCTTGGAGAGGAGCACATGCTTTTGCATATATTTTAATTTGGACCATATTTTTGTTCCTTTATATTATATGTGTTCTGTAATAATTTCATTGGAAGAGCTTAAACAACCAGCACAATGCTTGTTATTTGGGGCATCCAATATCTCGAACAACAAACAAAATGCCTACTGTTTTGTTTCAACGAATTTATTTGCCTCAATTCATTTTGTGTTTACCAAATTCCATCTTATCGACGAAGAAAACACAACCAATTCCTCTAAAAGTATGCAAAAAACAACCTTTATCTGGCGCAAAACTATTCCTCTAGCAGACAGATAGGTATATTTAGCCAAAAACCATACAACATGCAATTCCTTATAAAGACTTATCAAACGAATAAAAAGAGGAAATTGCATGTGATGAACAGACGTATCCCAATAAATGATTTAGAAAGCATCACGGAAAGAATTCAGTGAAACAGAATCATATGATTTATTACAATAAAACAGAGGCGGCAGAGGGAGGGGGGGGGCTTACATCTGTCGCACTTGGTCCCGTAATTCTGCTTTTTTCGCGGGTCCAAACAGAGTGAAGCTGCCTAACGCCAATCGTAGTTGCAGAGACAACAACAATAATAATATTGTGAGTAAATGCCACGAAGACATGGATCTGTGTAAAGAAGATACAAAGTTGATCTTCATCACTTTGCTACCCTTTCTATCTCCGTACATCCGAAGATCCAGTGCATCCCAGAGTCCTTGTCAACTATCATAAGCGCTTGTAGCCATGGTCGAGATTATCATTGAACAGGAAGACGACGCTTTTGAAGAAATTAAACAGTCGGGCTTTTTAGATCGGAGCATTTGATTTTTCTCAACGTTTTGGTTTATAATTTGTGAGTGATCTACTATTATTATTATTATTATAATCATATATTGTCTTACACAATTAGATTGTATATTTACTGAAATAAATATTGTGAAATAATAATTGTCACATATGATAATAGAATTATATGTTGTCTTACACAATTAGATTGTGTATTTATTGGAAATAAAAATTATGAATTAATAATTGTCAAATATGATAATAGAATTATTAGAATACGTTTAGTTGTGAATTTTAATAGTTTTAAATTAAAAAGTCATGATAGCATGATTTTTAGATCAATCATGTTTGATTTGATTACATTGTATTTGGTTCATAGTAATTGGAGTGAAAGTTAGTGGCTATTAGATTGTATTGATAGTGTATATTGTAATATATGCAAGTCATTAATTGTAGATGACTTAACCCTCATTCATGGGGCCAAATAGGTTAATCTATCTAATGGCTTGAGGAAGGATGTGAAGTGGAAGCCTATTGATGAGGGTTGGGTAAATATAAATTTTGAAGGAGTGACCAAAGGCAATTTGAGGTTGGTGGGTGCAAGGTGTGTTATCAAAGACCACAAAGGGAGAATTTTGAGGCTAATTGGCAAGAAGTTAGAAACAACTATGAACAACAAAGGAAAATTCCACGCAACACTAATGGGAGTGAAGGCAGGTAGAAGAATGGGCTTTTAAAAGATTCATCTTGAAGGGGATTCGCAAATTGCCATTGATGCAATTCGGATAGGAAGAACGCAAAAGTGGAGATTAGATGGGTGGCTAAAACATATTTTGGTGGTCCTTGCCTCCTTTGAAAACTTTTTTTATTATTATGGTAAAAACAGGGTTTGAAGGGACCCGAAACCCTTTAACAATTGGTCTTAAACCAAGATTAACATTGTGTAGACACCTAAAATTGTCCTATCTAATTAATTGTTTTAGCCTAATTCTTCTATTAATTGAATAAATCTTTTTTTTTTCTTTATAATCAAGTTCTACCTAGGGGGCAGTACCCATTATATTTCCTTCAAAAAAACCTTACAAAGGGTGAGGGAGATGAACTCCTTTGGCTACATCCCACATGGATCAATTATACAAATACTAAATCCCATTGCCCATAGCCACCAGCCTATCCCCTACTCCATCGAGAAAGAGATCAACATTTTCCTGGAGGAAAGCTTCAAACCTTTCCATGTTATTCTCCTTAACAATGCCTACCTTGAAAATGGCCCAGGCCTTCTGCATCTTCTTCTTCTTCCCTTTTGCCTACAAGCCAAAATACCCCAGCATGCAACCATCTGTCGGGCTAGAGACTATCTCGTCCAAGGCTCTCATTACGTCAAGATATATGCCTTCCTCCATTGTCCTGCACAGGATACCATTGGTTGAGGTGGGGTGGCCCAACACCTGAATAATCGGCTGAAATAGATCTTCCATCAGACAACCGTCATGAACATGACCCCCGACCCAATAGTCAGGGCCCAAAATGTCTACCTCTGTGTCTTTCTCCTGCTCGTTGGCCTTTTTAAACAAACGCTCCACCTGTTCCTCTGGTGTTTCCTCCAACCCGACGATCTTCCTGCATTTGCAGACAATTCCTAGATGATCTGTCATTCTTTCGAGTGTTGAAAATGAATCCTGGATTGATTCGATAAATACTGTTCTCGGTGGACAGTTGTCAATGCTCCCCTTACAAGGAAGCTTGAGACGATCCGACTAACAGTAAATCTTGCGTACTGGCTGTGAAGGACTTACCACTACCTCTCCCAGATTTCCTTTCTATCCACTGGGTATACTATATCGAGCCCAATACCCTCTGCCGACACCATCAAAACCATCCTACCTATCCAACTCCGATCCTCGTGATAGATTCCCTGTCCCTTGCAATGACTTCTTGAAATGCAAGCGACATGGTTTCCTGGTGTACTATCGGATCTATCTCCGTCCTGCTAAATTCTCTCACTGAGCCTTCCTCAATCCCCATATTAGCTAGTTGGTCGGTTGCTTTGTTCCCTTCTTGAAACTTGTGTTGGATCTGATATTCGCCTAGGAGATTCAAGAGGGATTTTATCCTCGAAATCCAAGCTGCCAATCGCCAACCCTGGAATGTGGACTTGGACACACTATTGAGGATTATCTGAGAGTCTCCTTCAATAATAAGTTTATCTATCTTATTCTTAACACTCCACTGAAGCCCAGCCTCTAGAGCAGCTATCTCTACCATGTTGTTGTTCTCTATTCCAATCGGACCCGAGACGACGTGTACCACCTCGTCGACCTCATCTCTGATAATTGCTCCCAAACCGCTCTGACCTGGGTTCCCCCTGCTTGCACCGCCGAAATTTAGTTTCTGCCACGTGGTATTTTGCTTGAGCACTTTTCTGTCCTTTAATTTATGGTCACTGCTCTGTTTGAAGGACCAGGTTTTTTCCATGTCTAAGTCCCACTTAGATGAAAATTTGAAATTCACAACTTGAATTCTGCCATTAATTACTTCTTCTATCGCCCTCTTGATCATAGCCAATAGGATATGGACCTCCATTGCTTCTTCTTTAAAAATCCTCTTATTACGTTCCTTCCAGATATGCCAAACTAGCACTGACTGGCTGACTAACCACAGGATGCCCTATTTTGAGAATCTGCCTCTGGTCGACCAAGCCAACAAGAACTCCTTAAGCGTTGAGTTTCTAGCGATGCTGAACTACAATACCTCAAGAAGCCAATCCCAGCATTGACTCGCAAAGGGGCACCAGAAGAGGAGGCGGTCTGGCGTTTCCTCCTCCTATTTGCACAAGGTGCACCAGCTTGGGCTAGAAAACCCGATCAACGTCAATCTGCTACCGGTTAAAATTCTACCGTGGATAGCAATCCACAGAAAGGCTCCCACCTTTGGAAGAGGCCACTTTCCCCAACACAAGATTGAAGGCCTAATTGAATAAACCTTTATTTATTTAATTCATTCATTTATCCTCTTCTAAGTCTTTCCTCATTTAAATAAATACTATATTTAAAATATCCTTTTTCCTAAATTAAATATATACTTGTATTTATTTAATTGATCCCACTTCTTTTATTAATTAAATAAATCTATGTTTATTTAATTAATTCATTGGCCTTTTCTACGCATGACACATGTCATCATCTCTTAATTCTTACACTACCTACCCTCTCATTATTTTCTTATTTCCTCTACCTACCCTCTAATCCTAGCCGACCATGTATCTTTTACACCTCTTAATCCTATCCCTTCATTTTTCTAAAGTGTCCTCTATATAAGAGGATGCTTCTTTCATTATCAATCCTCCTACGCATTCAAACTTTCTTATGCAATCAAGCCTACTTCCAACCACATTTTTGTTCTTTGTTGAGCTCTTGTGCACACATAAAATCTGAGAGCAAATATATCAAGCAAGATCATTGGAGATTGGAAGAATGAAGATTCAAACCCTAATGGACATGTGATGGTATAATCTTTGTGTTTTTTGTTGATTTGCATTGTCTTAGGTAATCTTCATATGTTATGGTGGATCTTTGTTGTTGTTAGGCTAGGATTTTGTGGTTGAATTCATTTAGTCTTTCAATATTGTTGTTTTCATTATTCACTTTTCACCATAAACATTTTGGCACGCCTGGTGGGACTCGAGTCCCTTTTACATTTAACATCTTTTGTTGCAGATTTTGTGTTTTTGAAGTTGCAAATCTGACATTTTCCAACAACATTTCGAATTCTCGCGTCTGCACCTTTTGGAATCACGTTTTTGTTTTATGTCGCATTTGTGCGCCCTTGAATCGCGTCTATGTCTCTGATAATATTTGCATTTTTCAGATTGCAGTTTTTCATTATAGGCGCGTATGTGGGTGATTTAATCGCGTCTGTGCGATAGAATCACGTATGTAACCATTTTAATCGCGTTTGTGTTGCGAAATCGCGTTTGTGGGGTCCAAAACCGCGTCTGTGTAGAGCATAATCACGTCAATGTACAGTTTTGCAATTTTTGATTTTTGTTTCGTCATTTAGGGTTTCATTTCATCATTTTTTAATTTCAGATCTGGTTTATTTGAGCTAATATCTTGTGATCTAGCTAACTAATTGGTGCAGCTTGTCTTTGAAATGAATTGCATCGTTGAAGGCCCCTATTTCACAAAATCTTTTGGATCTAAAATTTCCCTAACTTGTTTGCTTGCAGGAAGGGGTAATCATTTGAAACAACCCAAACTACTAGCAAATCTTTGTTGTAGGATCTTGGCAAGGGTTTTCTTTTGATTTTCATTGTGTGCCTTATTTTCATAGATTAGAAAATACTTCAATTGGTGCACTAAAATTGAATCAGTGTCTTTTGTGTCTTGAGCAATAGGCTCTTTGTGTTAAATCTTTAGAGGGTATGCCTCCCCACATGGTCACTAGGACTACTAGTGAGGAGGGAACGACCCAAGTGGTAGTGAGGAAAACCCACCTCTTTTGAACCACTATAAATAACTGTATCCATGGTGAAAGTCATGGGTAACGTGTGTTGATTAGTTCATACCGACACTATGTCTCCCCATAAACCCGTTTGATCAAATTTATTTGATCAATAGTAGGGTGCAACCCCTACCAGCTGGGAGCCTTCTGTATTTACAGAACTAAAAGTGTCGCATGTATGGCCACATGAGCGGATGACCTTACTAGCCTCTTTTTGTTTTAGAAAGCTAAAATCCTTCTAGTTGTTGGGGCAGGAGGTCGGACCTCTGGATCGGCCCACACACATACGATTCTTAGTAGAGATACAAAGTCCGCCACAAGGAGTTTTCGTGGGGACTAGTGCTTGGCTGCCCCAGAGAAGTGAGTGTCGAGGGTGGAGTCAGTGGAGTCAAGCACCTAAGTATCCACTTTGAATAACGTAGCCTCGGGGGAAACCCCATATGGGATCAACAACTATTGTCTTGGCCAACCATAGGAATTGTGCTTGTCTTCTTTTAAGCGTTCAAACATTCAAGACCAAACATCAAAATATTGTGTCTTTTATCTCTTCAAGTGTATGCAAAACATTTTTACATCAAACAACACATTTTCTTCTGAGTCATTTTGAGTCTAAACACTTGCAAACATAGAGTCCTCATCAATATTGTGACCTCTTATCACGAAAAATGGTCAAAAATTCAGATTTGGTCACAACAACAACTTTACAAATTGGAAAAATTGCACTCAGATTTCAGAAACGCGTCTGTGTCTGACAGAAACATGTTTGTGTACTGTAATCACGTTTGTGCAGGATAGAAACGTGTCTGTGTCATCATAGCAAACTGTATTCACAAGATTCTCATAAATGCGGCTATGCAGTGTCTAGTCACGTCTGTGTTGGGTAACCGCATCTGTGAAGTATACAAGAATGTCTGTGTTTAGTTTTGGGAAAATTTATAGTCCAGTAAACAAGAGCAATCAGTTTCAGAATTCTTGAGCTTCCTAGGTTATTTCTGTGGGTTTTCATCTAGCATTCAACCTATTTTTAGGTCTCACAAAGTTCATCATTGCTTTACACCTTGCATTACATTCACATTTGTCTAAACTCAAGTCAAAAGGTCACTTGCTTGTCCCCATCTTACTTTGTCAACAGAATACATACAACAACATTTTGCTAAGTGGTCCCTCATCAAGGTCTATCACCTTTGGGTCTAATTTGGTCTTACTTAGATTCAAGGTCAACTTACCTCATCAAGAGATCTATCATCTCTTTGGAAGTCACACCTACTCTACTACATACATACCTGGTCTTACACTTTGGCCATTGCAAGTAAACCTCAGATTTATTTACATTTCATCCAACTCTTGGTCTTCCATACTCTTTCCATTTTCATCTAGTCTCACACATCTTGGTCAAGACCTAGTTCATGGTTGAAACCCGTTCCCAAAAATCTAGGAGAGAAGCTAAAGAGGCTCAAGAGTCTGTAAACATGAGTGGCTATGAGTATGACAACAATATCTTTTTCAATTTTGATCATACCACATCACCTGACATGGACATCTATAGAAACATTCAAAATGTTGAGAACATGGATAATACAAACAACAATGATGCGCAAAATGACAATGTGGACAATATTTTAGTACATTCAACAGAAGTGGAAGACTCTATCATGGATCCCCATTTTAATAGATTGGTTGAAGAGATCATGAGAAGAGATAGACAGTATTTCCTACAAGTGGTAGCACAAAGTGGAGCTAAGATACCTCATGATTTTGACATGTCCCAAATAGTGGAAAATCAACCTATTCAAGAAAGTCAACTCAACATGGATCAAAGGAGACCTAACAGTGGAGGTACTAGAGGACCACATTTCGTGCCTGAGTCACCCTCCTCCTTGTTTCAAAAACCTAAGATCCCCAATACACATGGTCAAGCTTATGATACTCACGAAAGAACATCTCATGAACAACTCTATCTACGCAGACCTTTGTGGAAATCTTATGCGAATAAATACACTTAATCGCATACCAATGCTAAGGACCAACCTCAAAAGCAATTGGATATTCAAAGGCATACTCAAAATTTGGACACAAGAAAACCCCGTGTCAAATTTGGGGGAAATACACAAGAGCAAACTCATGACATACCCTATGACCCTATATTAAGTGGTCCCTGCATGCATTATCATTATAGACCTCCTCCATATAAGCATGTTTACGATCAATACCATCCATATATGCAGTATCCTCCTCCTCCACCTAGTGGCTCAGGCATGGGATATGGTCCAAGAAGTCGGTCTCCACCCAAAAACAATTTGGAACAACAGATAAAGGACTTACAAAAGAAGATGGAGGACATCAATACACCAAAACTAGCTTACACAATGAGAGATATATGTCCCTATCCATTTGATAAAAGCATTCCAATGCCTCCATTTCCTACACATTTCATAACGCCAAATTTTTATAAATACAGAGGCAAAGGAGACCCTAAGGCACATATAAGACAGTTTTTCACAGCTTGCATTGAGGTAGTAGCAGAAGAAACATACTTGATGAGATTGTTCCCATGAAGCTTAGGTAAAAAATTTATGGAATGGTTCTCCCAACTTCCACCTGGAATTAAGTCATGGGGTGATCTAGCAGAAGCTTTCATACAACATTTCTCATATAACATAGAGATAGATATATCAGTTACCACTTTGTGCAACACCAAATAGAAAGATGGGGAGTCATTTTCATCATTCTTACAAAGATGGAGGAATTTAGCCAACAGATGCTCTTGTGAAATTCCACAAAAACAAATGGTAGAGATTTTTACATAGAATGTCAATAGAGAAATTGGTTATGACTTGAGGAAATCTTGTTTGTCCACTTTCAAGGACGTCATCGAGAAAGGCTTAGCAACAGAGAAGGTCTTAATTGAGCAAGGTATCATCAAGATATTCAAAGAAAACAAAGAAGATTTTAAAGGAAAGGACAAGCCACGATTTTGGAACAAGAACAAGAACATAGTAAATGATGGCGTTGTTGATGCTAACATAGTAGGACCAAAAATCACTCTTTCAGGACCAAGTTCTTCTACAAACAACCAAGTAAATACTCAAGGAACTCCAAAACCACGAAGGAAATACACCCCATGGGAGAGCCACTTGAGTCAGCTTTTAGGAAGCTAGTGGCAAACAAGATAATAACAATTCCAGACAATCCTCCATATGAGCCAAAGGTCAAACCAAATTGGTGGAATGATGATGAGTATTGTGAGTATAACAAGAGCAAGGGACATAAAATAGGAAATTGCCATCACTTGAAGAACATTATACAGGATCTTATTGATTGAGGTGACTGTAATACCCTAAAAATGGTCACCTAAACCATGGGCCCCTAATTTTGACAACATCACCAAGGTCCTAACCAAAGGAAATTAAATCAACTTTGAGCACACAATTAATTAACTCTTCAATAATCAAATGTCACATGGCAAGTGAATTATTCTATATTAATTAAATCATTCCAAGAAAATCATTTTGATCAATTATCCTATTTAATTTATTAAATATCCTAGCATATTTAATTAATTAATAAATTTGCCATTAATCATAAAAAAGGAATTAATTTATTACAAAAGAGGAATCAATATGCAAAGCAAGAGTTAAATTGAAAATAAAATAAAAGAATTGAATTGAAAGAGAAATCAAACTTGAGATATTATTTCTTTCTTCTAAATCGAGAACTTGAAATAAGATAAGCAATTAATTGAATTATTAATCATTCTCTAAAATTGGAACTCAAAGCTTTTGAAAAAAAGAAGTTCAGTTGCATTGAAGAGACTCTTTTCTTGAATAAATCAAATAAATTGCATGGAATTACCTATTTTTATCTCAAGTGCATGGAATTAATTGAATTATATCTCTAATGCAAACTCAAACTTATAATCTGAATGCATTTCAATTAAACTATAATTGGAATCTATCTCAAGGTTAACTGAATCTGGTTTCTAAATTATTTCATTTATCCTAAATTGTGTTTTTTCTTGATCTCTCTTGTGATTATCTATAAATTCAGCCTTCAGCTCTCATTCAAAACACACTGAAGATTTGTTATTATACACTTTTTGTTCTGAAGTCATTGAATATATTGTGCTTGCTTTTTGAGATTATTGCATCTTAGTTTAGCTTTTTGCATATTTATTTCAATTATGATTGCTTGAATTCATATTGCTTGAATCTTTTATCCATCTTGCATCCATTTAGCTTAATCTCATGCTCATATAGATTAAATCCTTCGTCTTGGTGTAGTCTAGTCACTGGTATTGCTTATGCAAATCTGAGAGCAATCTTATACTCACATCTTTTAGAAGGCAATTAGTCGATTTGTAATGGTTTTATTATTCATGCTTATATCTGTCTAACCATACATGTAATGACTTAATTGAATTGTTGTGTCTTGTAGCTTACAGACTTATTTCACTTTTTCACACACACATTTCTAGCACCCACCGTGGGGCCGGAGACTACATTTTTTCGGCCTCGGAGACTGACTAACTTCTTTTTTTTTTTTGGATTTTCATCCGTACAGTTTCTGCGAATCGTCATATGAGTTTTTCCACAGTGTCAGACGATAAACTACAATTATCATACGATCCTGTACGAATTATCATACGAGTCGGTGAGAATTGTTGTACGAGTCGGTATGTCTAGGTTAAAAAGCACATTTATTTTGTCAAGTTTTCTCATTCAATTTTTATCATATTGACGCTGACCCTGGCTTGTTATCTGTTTGTCTAAGAATTTTTTATAGCCTAATCAGTTTTTGCAGAATGTCTGTCAAAGAATATGCTTGTCACACAAAGACAATATGACTACTGATTCGTTGTCTTTGCAGGTTGCCTGAGGAGAATCGACCAAACATTGTGTATTCTTTAAATTCATTTTTAAGCACCTAAATTGCTATCTGGTTAAAGAACAAATTTATATTTTGTGTTTTAAGAAAATTTTGAGAGGTAGGAGAGTATGCTCTTGTCTTCATAGACAATCAAAAATCTAGACCCTTGAGGCATTTTCTTTAAGTTTGAGATTTGTATATCTTTAGCGGCCTGCGCTCCCAAGGAGCTAATAACTCTATAGCCATTACGGTCAGTGAGAGGGGAATGACCCAAGTGGGAACAACTAAATGCCAAGTACTTCAACCCACTATAAAATAAACATGATTTGATGAAAATCAAGTCAACGACAGTGCTCAGGAATAGCTCTCTTTTGTACCTTCAGGTATATTAAACCTTGGTTTTCAAGGCTGGGAGAGCTCTGAATTGAGTTTATACCTCGACGCGTCGAACGGATCCCTTACTAGTTCCAATTAAAATTAGAAGCTACTCAGTTCACCTCCGAAAGGGGGGATAATCTTTGTGCAAGAGAGATAGTAACTATCCCAAGATACTTGTCATTTCGTGCCCCCATTAGCGTTTGGAGTCGGCTAATACGGCGTTGAGAATCCATTGCGTGAGACTTAGCGGTCGTATTCTAATTAGCTATCAGGGGTGTACCTGAGTCTACAAGCAAAGGTTTTCTTCTCTCACCAATTTTCGTAGGGTTTGCATGCTGTGATTGGAGTTATTATTCATATTACGTGTTTTCTGTGTTTTCATCCCTCAAACTAAAACTGGAATACCAAAACTGGAGAAAACAAGAAACAAACTCAGTCATCAAAACTCTGTCTGTGTCAAAACTAGTCTATCCTAGTCGAAACTCTGTCCATGTCAAAAACTAGTATATCCTAGTCAAAACTTTGTCCATGTCAAAAACTAGTCTATCCTAGTCGAAACTCAGTCCACCTCAAAATTGGTCATCGTCAATTAGTGAAAACTCAGTCCATCTCAAAACTGGTCATACTCAGTCATTGAAAGCTCAAAATTTTGCCTATGTCTAGTAAACAGTCGTACGAGTCTTCTGATTTATCGTCCTACTTCATATCTATGTCGTACAAAATTCCATCAATCCTAACAGTCTGTCGTCTGAGCCTACATTATGTGTCATACGAGACCTGATTATTTGTCATCCTATTTAGGGAACTGTCATTTGAGCCTGCATCCTGTGTCGTACGATAAAACATTGCATTGATCAGTTTGTCATTTCAAACATACCCATATGTCGCACGATCTTAGGTAGCAAATCATACAAAACACTATTGTCATCATCCTGAAGCTATTAAACTGTCATCTGGTCCTGTAAAACTTGTCGTACAAATCTCTGATTTTGTCAGTCCAAAACAGTCAAACTTGCCTAAAACAGTCTACAACGAGCATAAAACTAGTTATCATCGTCCTGAGCATAAACATATCAAAACAATGTACCTCTGCCATTTGTGTTGCACGATTTTGTTGATCATCTTTCAGCTAATTCAATCAACTACTTATCAAACTTAAGTCACTTAGATAACGTCTTATACAGGATAGATTGTTCCTAAAACCAGACTAAGTCTTAGTCACTTCTCTCGAATCAACTTAGATAAATGTCTTACACATGATAGATCTTTCCTGAAACCAGACTAAATCTTAGTTGCTTCTCTCAATCAATACGTTGACTGAGTAACTAGCTCTGAATTTGATCTTGACTTCTGCATCACAAACAACTTTAGGTCACATCAGTCAATAAAAATACCTATTGAAACCAGAAGTTCTCGTAAGATAGATGCCAAAGGCAAAGGGCAATCCTTTTCATATCAAGATAACCCGTTTTACGTAAATGACCCGTTCACTAATAAACCTTCATCATCAAATGTGCCAGTTTTTTATCAACCTTTATCTCCCACTATACCTAGAACATAACAAAATACCGAAGACAACCTCAGTATTCATGATACTGACAATGATTCCTCATCAAGTGAATCTGAAGACTCTGAACCTCTAGAAACTGATATTCATAGATGTCAAAAGGATAAAGATTTTAGAAAAATGATGAAGGTTATCATGGCTAGAGAAAAAGAAGAGTATTTTCTAGAACTAGCAAAACAAGGCGCTAAACTTCCTACTGGTTATGACGTTCAGACTCTCATCACTAAAAAGGAAGAATCACCTATAATAATGGTACATAGAAAATTACATGCCTTATGGACTGAGATCACAAAACTGAAAAACAAGGATAAATCCCCAAAACAATATTCTCTGGAGACAATATGCCTATTTCCATTTGACAAAAACCTATACATGCCTCCATTTCCTTCACGAGTTGAGATCCCAAAATTTGACAAATATGATGGTAACTCAGATCCCCAAGACCATATCAAAGAATTTTGTACTTTATGTATGGAGTTCATGCACGACCAAACGTATCTCATGCGCCTGTTCCTGAGAAGTTTGGGAGGGCAAGCTATGGAATGGTTATCAAGTCTACCTAAGGGAATAATTTTTTTTGAAGAATTAATGCAGCTATTTCTACAATAATACTCCTACAACATTCGACACCCCGTTACTATGATCGAGCTTTGCAATACCAAACAGAAAATAGGGGAGCCTTTTCTCACTTTCCTCCAACGTTGGAGAAAGATGTTCTCTAGATATTCACGGCCTATTCCATATTATGAGAAAATGGATATATTCGTCAATAATCTAATCCTTGAATTGAAATATAGTATCCAAATGCAAGTACGCCCATCATTTAACAAAATGGTAGATAATGCTATCCGAATGGAAGATGTGCTTATAAAAAAAGGAGATATTTCACCTTGGAAAGAAACACAACCAGGATCTATCTCTAAAGAAAAGAACAAGTATTGGAAATATCGTAAAGATAACAACAAGAACATTGTTAATGACAGAGTGGTAGACACTGTTAAAACCAACTTGAAGCCCACGATATTTAACTTGGCTAGTGACACGCAAGCACTCAAAGTAGCTGAAACCGCAACAGAAAATCCTCCGAAGAAAGTAAAAGAGTGGTTCAAAGAGAAACCTTGGCTTTCGAAACCTAGACGCGAATTCGCTCCTCTGGAAGAATCATACGTATCCACTTTCAAAACTTTATTGGCAAACGATCTGATAACGTTACCAGATAATTCTAGGCCATATGATCTGGAAGTCAAACCAAAATGGTGGAGAGAAAATGAATACTGCGATTACCTTTGAAATAAAGGTCATAACACAAACAACTGCATGAAGCTCAAGCATGAGATTCAAGATCTCATAGACGCTGGTAAAATTGTTGTCGGGAATCACCTGACAAATGCTGATCGCAAAGCATTTAAAGATCCTTTACCTGTTTACGAACAAGGTGATTCGTCAAAAACAAAAGGAGGTGCCTAAGTAAATTACACTTATACGAGCAATGACAACGTCATCAACATGATTGAGTCTTCCCAACCTGAATATTGCAATGTGATTATAATCAAAGACAAACAACATGAATCACAACATGCAAATGCTATGACCCGTTCTCAAAAGAAAGTCACTCTCTAAGGAGCTAGTTCTTCAACTCCTACTCAAACAACATCAAACCTACCAACCTCTCCAAACAAACAAAAAGAAACAACATTTGATAAATTTAAATAGCTAACTTCATCATCATCCTCTAGATATAGCATTGTTGAACAATTGAAAAGGAAAAATACTCAAATTTCCATCTTTGAATTACTAAAAATCCATTCTTCTCACGAAGAGATCTTGGACAAAGCGTTTCTCACCGCTAATGTTCCAAAAGATTTAGATATTGATCGGTTTCAATCTATGGTGGGTCATCTGACTTCACCTCACCATCTGACCTTCTCTGAAGAAGATGGAAACTCGCTAAATCATCCACATAACCAACCATTGCATATTGAAGCCATGATCCATAAACATAGAGTTAAACATGTTTTGATAGATGGAGGCGTGGGGTTGAATATCTATACTTACAGTTTGCTTACACAACTAGGATTTTCTGAAAATGTCATTGATCTGGCCAAGAAAATAACAACTAAAGCCTATGATGAAGAAGAAAGGACCTCTAAAGGTCTAGTATCATTACCAATTAGGGTGGGACATGTAGAAAGATGTCATTTTCCAAGTACTTGATCTTCCTCTATCATACAATTTCTTACTGGGCAGGCCGTGGATTCATGAAATGAAGGCAGTTCCATCTACATACCATCAATGCTTAAAATTTCCTTATAATGGAGTTGAAGTCAGTATCCTCGCTGATACAAATCTCCCCTGTAATGCATTGACAAAAGGTGTTGATACCTTTGTGCCTCATAATAGAGCAGCCTCTACAAATGAAAGTCCAGAAGCTCTGATGAAAGACTTAGAAAAGAAATTTAAGATTGCAAATACTGGCATGGATGGCTACAAGATAGAACTAGTACGTTCATTAGTCTCTCTCCCTCCATCACCGAAATAGTTGGACAAACCATGAGAGGCTATGAGAACACAGAATTTAACACCAAATATTATATATGATGGTCTTTTTGTGCAGTCTTCTACTTCCTTGGTAGATGAAATAGAAGAGGATGTTGTTCTTAAGTGGCTTTTCAAGGAAGATAGTCAAAATGAGGAAGTACGACATTGTGAGATTTCCCCAACCCAATATGGTCCCGGCTACAAAATGATCCAACGCATGGGATATCCAGGTGCTGGTCCCCTGGGCAAACATCAAGAGGGTATTATTGAACTAATTCAACTGCAAACAAAATCTACAAATGATAGGGCTAGACTGGGATACAATCCAAAAAAGACATCAGACCAAAAACACGCTTCTAAGTCTAAGTGGAAGAAAAGGATATCGCTTTCAACATCACGGGAAGTCAATACTCAAAAAACTCAAGCAAAGTGTGGAAAATAAAAAGAGGAACCAGCAATCAAGAGAGAAGAAACAAATAGTACTCAAGTTCCGATGGTGTCAGCTACAACAATACAAGGACTTGAAGTTCCAGAAGATATGAGAGACAAAGTAGAAAGAATCAAAGAATTGTTTGCATCACTGAAAGTTCCAGTCACATACAATGGTAGGCAACAAGTAGATGATTCTAAAATTGACTCAAATGAGTATGAATGGGGTCCAGACCACCTCTTTGATACATCCATTACAGAAACTCCAGAAGAGTCCAGTGATATCACAGATGACACTCAAGAGCTGATGCGCTTAAAGCTAGAAAAGGAGATACAGGAAATCAAACTAAAAAGACAAGAAGACTATGAACAAGAGCTGAAAGAAGGAAGAATACCAGAAAAAAATTCATCTATTATATACCCCTCTAATAAGACATAACAAATCAGGTATGGGACTAAAGAAGAAGAATTGGAAGCTACAGAAGCAAAACCAGTCATTAGTTCAGAGGAAGCTGAATGGAGTAGACGACAAGGACTCACAGAACCATCAAGGTTATGTCAACAGGTATGTCAGATACAAATGATAAAAGAGCCAAATCTTGAAGGAACTTGTAGTATTAAAGATGTTGGTGTTGATACCATACACACATTCACTCAATCACTTGAAGAAGACTCGAAAACTTCATCCGACGACTCTGATGACTCTGACAACAGTCCTATTTATGACAATGTTTATTCAACATCAAACTCTGAATCCTCTGATGTAAATGATGAAAATTTGTCTATTGATCTTGTTACTGTCGAACCACGATATGAAGTCTAGTCTGGCATAGAGAACGATGCTACAAGTAGGTCTATTGGATTAGGTCAACTAAATATTAACGTGCACTTTAATAATCATGTTCCAACTCTTCCTGGTCTCGAGACATTTACGCAAGGTAGTCTTCTAGAACTCAACTTTTCTATTTGCAGTTGTGATGACAATACCGTGAACTCCCTTGAACCTATCCACACTATATTTTTGGTACATTCTAAATTAATTGACTGTAGTCTACAAGACCAACCCATGAGTGTACCTACTTTTGCCAATGACTACACGCTAGCCTATTACCTCAACGCAGTTGAACCCATGGACTGTTCCACCAACGAATAGAGTGAGAACATGACTGAAATAGATATCAAGTATCTTAGTCGCAAAAATCAGAAAAATAAAAATAAAAGATCTGATGGCGAAAACCACATTGTGGTGGTGTCAGAATCTAAAAAAGAGAAAATAAAGGACATACCTAAGGGTGAAAACCTCTCTGAGGTGCTTGAAGGTGAGATACTTGATATACTGTCAAGTCATTTCTAGGAGAGGTCTTCTATATTGATCGAGCCAACTCAGCCTATGAACATTGGGAGTCAAGAGGCACCACACATCATTCACTTAGCTCAATCACTATCAGCAGAAGAATTGAAAGATTTCACTCATCTCTTTTCAGAAAAGAAGATCAATTTTGCATGTACGCACTCTGATATGCGAGGCCTGGATCCTGATCTTATCATGCACCATCTTTCTATCACACCAGGAGTTAAACTAGTCAAGCAAAAACTTCGTAAGATGCACCCTCACGTGGCACTGCTAGTCAAGGTTGAGCTAGAAAAATTGCTAAAAGCTGGATTTATCAGAGCTATAGACTATGCATAATGGATTTCAAACATAGTACCTATGTCAATGGCAGACAAATCTATTAGGGTTTGCACAAACTTCAGAGATCTCAACAAATCTTGTCCAAAGGACGACTTTCCATTGCCAAACATTGATATGATAGTCGATATGACTGTTGGGTATGAGATGCACTCACTAATGGACGGATTCTTCAACTATAATCAGATCAAAATTGCTCCTGGGGATCAAGAAAAGACAACTTTCACCTATGCATGGGGAACCTTTTTCTAGAATGTCATGCCATTTGGGCTAAAGAACACAGGAGCAACTTACCAAAGAGCAGTAACTACTATCTTTCATGATATGATGCATAAGAATATGGAAGATTATGTTGATGACACTTTAGTAAAGACTATGAAGAGATCCATGCATATTCAAGAGCTAGGCCCTATACTAGATAGAATAGAAAAATTCGAACTCCGGCTAAATCCAAAAAAGTGTGCATTTAGAGTGACATCTGGTAAACTACTTGGCTACATCATTTCAAAGAAGGGAATCGAGGTTGATCCTAAGAAGGTCCAAGCTATAATGGAAATGCCACCTTCGAAGAACATCAGTCAAATGAGAAGTGTACAGGGATGTCTCCAATCAATCAAACGCTTTATTTCTCAACTAGCAGACAAAGCTCAACCTTTCACAAAAGTATTGAGGAAAGGAGTAATATACAACTGGGATCAGGAATGTGAACAATACCTTCAACAAATCAAAGAATACATGTCCAATCCACCAATATTGATGCCACCAATTTAGGGTAAACCATTGATCTTATACATATCAACTACTGATTCATCATTGGGGGCACTTCTGGCACAACAGGATGAAAATAAAAGAGAGAGAGCTATATATTACATCAGCAGAACATTGATGCCTTATGAAATGAACTATACTATAATAGAAAAAGAATGCTTGGCATTGGTCTTTGCATCACAAAAATTGAGACACTACATGTTAGCACATTCCATCAAGCTAGTAGCTAAGATTGATTTGCTCAAATATCTTCTCAGGAAGATTGACTAAATGGGTCATGGTTCTTACAGAGTTTGATATTGAATATGTAGACCATGTTGGGTCTCAAATCAACAGATTGGATGGGTTCTAAGGAAATGCCAACTCCTATGATCAAACCCTCCAATTGACTTGGCCAACTTATAGAGTGAACCTATTTAGTTACTAACTCTCTCACTTTAGGCTCTGCAGGACCTAGGCGGGTATACCTATTCACTGAATGTCTCCAATAAACAGTGCTTTTTATAGCAGATATGTTATCCTATTCTGATATCTCCTGATCTTGAAATGGCATGAGTTCCTTGAATGGAGATATAGCAGACGAGTTCAAGATTGTTATTTTGCTTTTTGCTTTTACCTTTTCGATGAAACCTGGAGTATCGATGAGCGGTTTCTTGCGTTCATCGAAGGTAACTTCTTGCCGAAACACCTTTGCTTAATGCTTTATATGCCCTGTGTCGATGAAAACGCTCTTTCGATGAAACTTCTCCTGCAGTGCTCGATACAGCTTACTGGCCGAAATATCCATTAGTCCTCATGCTTATGGAAACATATATTATTTTTTTTTTTTTTATTATATTTTTTTAAAAAAAAATAGTGCTCAACAGCGGCTCTGACTGAGGATGAAGGCATTCTGAACTATGCCTTCAAGAATCCAGAATCTCTGGTTAGCGCAGATATGATGGTATTTACAATGGAAATGGATCCTACCCTACTGTACAGGTGATGCAGAGTGCTTCAGGAGAAGAAGTTCTTTAAGAACTGCCCATGTACTGGCAATTCTTGGACCTCCCCTGTCGCGTTTTGGAGCAAATAAGAATCCTCCCCCCCTTTGTCTATGATCACATATGGGCCGATCCATAAGGCTTCAAATTTACCATGCTTGCCTTTATCTTGACTCCTGGCATTCCACATTAAAACCCAGTCTCCTACACAAAATTTCCTGTTAGATGTCCTCTTGTCATACAACCTCTTCATTTGATTTTGAATCCTGATATTTTGCCTTTGAGCTTCTGCCCTGACTTCATCAAGTTCTACTAGCTGCATTATTCTTTCTTGTGATGGATCTTCAACATCTATTTCTTCTTGAATCATAAATCTATGTACAGGTAGAAGATTATCCAAAGGTAGTCTGGCCCTTTTGCCATAAACCAATTCAAATGGAGATTTTCCTGTGGATTTTTTCACAGTTATCCTGTCTGCCCATAATGCAAGATTCAACTTTGAGTCCCATGCTTTTTTGTTCTGCCCCAGCATCTTTTTAATGATCTTCAGGATGTTCTTGTTGCTTGATTCAGCTTGCCCATTCCCCTGGGGGTGATAAGGAGAAGAATGTGATATCTTAATGCCATATTCATCACAAAAATTGTTGAATTCCTCTGATCTAAAAGACATGCCATTATCTGAGATGATTCTTGCAGGAACACCAAATCTAGTAATAATGTTCTCCATTAAGAATTTTATCACCACCTTGCTAGTGGCCTGTTTGGTAGGTATTGCCTCCACCCATTTGGTAAAATAATCTGTAGCAACCAATATCCATCTGTGTCCTCCACTGGATTTTTCTGATATTTCCCCTATAAAGTCTATTCCCCACTGTTGGAATGGTTCCTCAGTCAACATTGGTCTCAGCGGGAGTGATCCTTGATACTTTGTTTTGCTTGAGAACTTTTGACAAGCTTCGCATTTTCTGACATATCTATAGGAATCATTGAAGACACATGGCCAATAATATCCGGCTCTCAATATTTTATGTGCTGTAGTCTTAGCTGAGAAATGGCCACCACAAACCCCATCATGCATTTCATGAAGAACCTTGTCTGCCTGGTAGTTGTCCAGACATAATAACAATATCCCATCTATATTTTTCCAATATAAGTCCCCATTGATAATCACATACCTTGCTGATTTTAACTTCAAAGCTCTCTTCTGACTATCGGTCATAGCATCTGGACACTTTAAGTGCTTAAGGTAATACATGATATCAGCGTACCATGCTGTTTTCTCAATACTGAAATTAGCTTCTTCCCATCCAACCTAATTCACATCAAACTCTTCAATTTCAGCTCCTGTCATGAGTTTGGCCAGTCCTTGTCCTTTGATAACCTGTGAAATCTTAAGCTCAATGTTAAATTCTTGTATCTGATTGATCCATTTGCATCTTTTGCCCGTGACCTCAGTTTGTCTGAAGATATCTTTTACTGCTGCATTGGGGACATAAGCAATAACTTCGGCCCCTACTAAGTATGGCCTGAATTGTTTTACTGCTTTGACCAGAGCATAGGCCTACTTTTCATTTATTTCATATTTTACTTCTGAAGGGCTTAAAGATTTGCTAAAGTATGCAATGGGCTGCTCATATCCCTCTGAATTTTTC
Organism: Cryptomeria japonica; assembly: GCF_030272615.1. Taxonomy (NCBI): domain Eukaryota; kingdom Viridiplantae; phylum Streptophyta; class Pinopsida; order Cupressales; family Cupressaceae; genus Cryptomeria; species Cryptomeria japonica. The sequence goes on along the minus strand of NC_081411.1, from coordinate 443,646,396 downwards.
TGTAACAACACTGCTGCTATAGTATGACAAGAGGCAAATGAAAATATCATAAATGGTTTGCCAAAATCTGGGGAAATTAGTACTGGTGCCTCAGAAATTGCTCTTTTAATAGCCACAAAGGAATCAATTGCTTCTTCAGTCCAGTCAATTTTTGCCTCTTTCTTCAACATCCTTACTATAGGTTTCACTATGTCTGCGAAATTCAAAATGAACCTTCTCACAAAATTAATTTGTCCCAAAAATGACTGAATGGCTTTGATAGTTCGGGGGATGGGAACCTCATTAATAGCTGCTACCCTTTCAGGGTCAATTCTCACCCCCTCCTTGGATACTATGTGTCCAAGTAGTTTTCCCTCTTCAACACCAAAGTGACATTTCTTGGGATTCAAGGAAATTCCATATTCTAAGGCTCTTTTAAATATCTTCTCAAGGTGTTCACAGTGATCATCAGCTTTCTTCGAGTACGCAGTCAGATCATCTTGGTATACTACCATGATTATATCAATCAATTCTGCAAAAGCCACATCCATTGCCCTTTGAAAAGTAGCTCCAGCATTGGTCAATCCAAATGGCATTCGTGCATAGACATAAGTGCCCCATGGAGTTGTGAAGGTTGTCTTATATTTTTCAGTTTCTCTAACTTTCACCTGATTGTAACCTGAAAATCCATCCATCATGGACAGCAACTCACACCCTGTTACCTTCTGCAGCATATTATCCATGTTTGGCAATGGATAGTTATCCTTTAAAGACGATATGTTTAAATTCCTAAAGTCTACACATAATCTAATATCCCCATTTTTCTTCCTGACTGGTACCAAGTTAGAAACCCATGTGGAATATCTGCATGGTTCTATTATTCCTGCATCTTTCATCTTTATAATTTCTTCTCTCATTTTTGGTAGCAATGTAGGATTAATTGGTCTCTGCTTTTGCCTAAATGGCTTAGCTTCTGGCTTAAGTGGTATCTCATGTTGAAAGAGATCTTCCCTGTAAGCTTTGAGATCCTCATAAGACCATGCAAACACATGTTTATATCTTTTTAACAAGATTATCAGTTGTTGCCTCATAGTAGGAGTCAATTTTTTCCCAATAAAAACATTCTTGGGGGCTTCTTCATTTCCTAGATTGATTTGTTCAACATCACTTTCTTTAACAGCTGACCCTTTGGTTTCAATTACATCTTGAGCATTAAAAGTTCTCTCTAATGCTACCAGGCCTCTTGGTAATTTATTTGACTTCAGTTGTATAATTTCATGTCCAAATAAGGTCTCCTTACCTTCAGTTTGTTCCACAAAGTCATTAAAATTTATAGCTTGAGCCTGATAATGATCAGCACACTGTAAGAAGTTCAGCAGATCTGCATCATCTTGAAACACTTGCCAATTATACAAGTTGTCAGGAACAGATGGTCTCACTTTCATCTCCACTTCAGATATCCCAGTTAGCGTTATATCATTACCTTTTAGTGCAATATTTGCTAGAAAATCTGCCATGATGTTCTTTGATCTATCTATCCAGGTTATCTGAAAAGCATCAAAAAGCTCCATGGTATCCCATACAGCATTCCTGTATTGTTTCAGTCTTAAATGCTTCGAGGCATATCTCTCCTTTACTTGTGAGACTATTAATTCTGAATCACCAAAGACACTTAGCAACTTGATTCCATGTTTGACTGCTATGTTAAGACCAGTGAGTAGGGCTTCATATTCAGCAATGTTGTTTGTACATTCAAATAACAACTTGAAAGAATATTTGTAAGTTTCTCCTGTAGGTGAAATAAAAAGGATTCCAGCCCCACTCCCTTCTTTGCTACAAGACCCATCAAAGAACATCTTCCATATCTGACCATCCTTTTCAGTTAGACATGACTCAATGGGGATCCACTCTTTAAATTTAGGTTTTGTCAACTGTTCCTGGAAGTTGTCCATATCAGTTTGTAAAAAACATACTTGGTTCACTGTTCCTTCCATGTCTTCTATGATATATGTGGACCGAGGCTCCCTGTCAATTTTTATTTCCTGTCCATTTATTGGAATCGTAGCATAAGACAAATCCAGCTGCACATATCCACCAATCATATTCGACCATTGTCTAGACAACAACATTCCATAGTTTGGTGGAACATCTACCACCGTGATATCTGTTTTATATGATGCTTCTGGATAGGCTGCTAATCTGAACTCTACATTCTTCATGACACCAACCACTGGGACTGATCTATTGTCCATGGCATAGCACTTTCCAAAGGTAGTATCAACTTCCAATCCTAATTCTTTCATCACCCCAACAGGGATGACATTTATGGCTGCTCCTGAATCAATCATACAATTCTTTACCCTTTTGTTGTTTATCACCAAAGTGAGGTAAAATGGGTCTACTTGTGTTGGGTTTTTAGTTATAGTGGACCCTAAGTATATAACTGGAGCCATTTGTTCATTACTGCCACCTGTTGGGACTTCTCGTTTCTGTTCATTAACCTTCCCTTCTTGGACACCTGAAATCATCTCCAAAGTTTTTTCCCTATATTCAGGAAACCTCATGATTTCCATTAATGGGACAGAAACTTTTAATTGTGTTAGTGCAGCTGAGATATCAAACGAGGTAGATTGCTGTGATGAAAGAATTTTTACTGTTTCTTTCTTTTGAACATCAGGACCCTGATTACCATCTTGCTTAGTCTTAGTTGCCTTATTCATTCGCTTAAGTGCTTCATCGTTTTCTTTCATGAAAAGACTAGCAGGTTTACCTTGTTCTGGATTCACCATCCTGTTTCTTAAGTCATAAGTCCTTTTTGCTTGTGCAACAGCATAAGCTGTAATTTTTCTTTTCTCTTCTTCAGTAGGGACTCTGAGTTTGACACTTTCATTTTTGCTGGTGGTCACAGGTAAAACAGAGCACTGATCAATATTGATAGAGTCTGACCTTCCTTCCTGACTAAATGACATCATATTAATAGTTGAATCATCCACATGATCTTCATAGCTATCCTCTTCCTCTTGCAACCCTTTTGCTATTGCACACAAAGAGGAAGCGTGTGGCATATTGCAAGCATAGCACCACATGTCATCGTCTTGAGTATAATTTACTGCTTTTTTTAAAGGATCTGGAATTTGTTGATTGTCTCTGTGGTTCCTTTCTACCGGTTTTCCATCCTTCCATGTAGTGTTATAAGGCATGTCATGTAGTCTAGGTCTCTCAGGACGGTAGTATTGCTGCTTCTCTGTTTTGTTTACTCTTACAGATAAATCTTTCAGGGCATTTAAAACTTTGTCAAGCTTATCTTCATCCCTATTGGCCTTGGGTGCTTTAGGATTGTACAATCTTGCATCCTCTCTTTTTCCAACCTTACCAGCAGCCTTTCTATTGTTCTCTATAACAATGGCATCTTTCATAACATCTCGGAGATCTCTTGGGTTTCTGGTTCTCAACTCATAGTTTGTTTTGCTGTCATAAGAATTGATATAGTACAGAATGCTCACTTCAGGTACTGGTTTCATCCTATTAGGGATTTTGTTCAGAACCCTATTGAATCTTTTGTTAAAGTCAATTACTGATTCATTTTGCTCTTTCTTAATGCTGATGATTTCATTCAAAGCAAACTCAGGACTATTATGGTCTCCATACTGTTCCAGGAACATTTCTTTGAATTCTGCAAGATTTCTAATGGATGCATCAGGCAACGTTCTAAACCAATCTCTCGCATCTTCTATTAATGACTGCATAAACAACCTGATCTTGACATCCTCATATGGCAAACCAAAATCCTCAATTACTGCATCAAAGGCTTTGCAATGAGCCTCACCTGAAACTGCATTACTTCCTGTGAACTTTGGTATTGCTGTCCTGATTTCATTTGGGATGGGATATGGATACACCATCATTCCTGAAAAATCAAACTGCCTCATTTGTTCCATATTTATTAGTCCATGCCCTCCATGAGGATTCACAAAGTTCTGGTTCATATTACCATACAAGGGCATTTGGTTTTGATAAGGAGGAGGGTATTGATTCTGGTGTTGATACTGAAACTGATTAGGGGGTGGATGTTGGTTATAAAATTGACCAGGAGGTGGATACTGATTATGAGGGATGAAGCCTGTATGTGAGTTTTGCTGGACTGGTGGTGCACCTGATTGCACATGATCATCCCTCTTGTTACCAAACAGAGGGTTCTCATAAGCTTTGAAATCATTACTCTTTGTTCTACCCACTCCCTGAGCATATGTTTTCTTGTAGTTGTTTACATCTTTATTAAAGTCATCCTCACCAACATTTATGCCCAACTTGGCACACAGTTCCAAACATTCCTGAGTCCTTCCTGAATCTCTCATCTCAGCAGCTGCCTCCATCATTTGTCTGGTTAAATCTGTAAATCTATCTGCAGGATCTACCATACCTGATCCTGATGGAGGTGGTGTATATTGTCTGGACCGTGCTTCATGATTTTCAAAACCAGGGGGAATTTGGCATCGCCCCTTTTGAGCTTTATATGCCGCAACCAAATCTTCGTTCATCGGGCTTGAAGTTGTTGTTCTATCTTGTTCCTTTAAGGGCGAGTGTTGGCTACTTTCATGTTTATACTGGTTGTATCTTTCTCTCATGGAATCATTCATGGGTTCTTTATTTTTGTTCTTTCGTTGAGGGAAATCTAATTGGGATAAAGATTGTCCTTTCGCAACCGATCTTGTCCCGTGCATTGAAATTCTTATTTCAGAGTCGCCACCTCTTTTCTAGAGGATATGAATTGTTTTTGTTTCTTCTGAGCTCTTTCCCACAGCAGAGTTTTTATAATTTTTCCCAGCAGAGTCGCCAATCAGTTGGGTCTCAAATCAACAGATTGGATGGGTTCTAAGGAAATGCCAACTCCTATGATCAAACCCTCCAATTGACTTGGCCAACTTATAGAGTGAACCTATTTAGTTACTAACTCTCTCACTTTAGGCTCTGCAGGACCTAGGCGGGTATACCTATTCACTGAATGTCTCCAATAAACAGTGCTTTTTATAGCAGATATGTTATCCTATTCTGATATCTCCTGATCTTGAAATGGCATGAGTTCCTTGAATGGAGATATAGCAGACGAGTTCAAGATTGTTATTTTGCTTTTTGCTTTTACCTTTTCGATGAAACCTGGAGTATCGATGAGCAGTTTCTTGCGTTCATCGAAGGTAACTTCTTGCCGAAACACCTTTGCTTAATGCTTTATATGCCCTGTGTCGATGAAAACGCTCTTTCGATGAAACTTCTCCTGCAGTGCTCGATACAACTTACTGGCCGAAATATCCATTAGTCCTCATGCTTATGGAAACATATATTATTATTATTTTTTTTTATTATATTTTTTTAAAAAAAAATAGTGCTCAACAGATCGTAAAGCCATCAAAGGATAGGTAATTGCAGATCAACTTGATGATGCTCCACTTGAAGACACTCAACCACTACATATAGAATTTTCAGATGAATCAGTAAAGCACCTTACTCAACAATCATGGAAGATGTTCTTTGATGGATTTTTCACTCAAAATGGTTCCGGTGCTGGAATAATTTTTAGTACTCCTCAAAAGTACTCAATCCTGAAGGCTTATAAGATTCTTTTCCCTTGTACAAACAACATTGCAGAGTATGAAGCTTTGGTAAACAGGATCAAGCTGGCTATCGAATGGAAGGTTCTGGAATTACACATCTATGGAGATTCTCAACTAATCATCAATCAAATCAATGATACATATTAGACTCGAGATGAGAAACTGATGCCTTATAAGAGAATGGTGGATGATCACAAGAAATATTTTACTTTTGTGTCATTTCAGCAGATTCCCAGATCCGCAAACAGAGCAACAGATGTTATGGCCACCTTGGCATCCATACCAGAGTTACAAGAATCTAATTATTGTTTTGAATTCTTGGCGGAAGAGTTACATTACCCTGCCTATGATTCTCCTAAGTCTCAGATAGTCTGTTCCATTATTGGATATGACCCATTTCGCTACAGCCATATTTACTCTTATCTACATGACCAAATCGTCCCAGGAAATCTTACCCATAATGAGAAAAGGAACCTAACCCGAAATGCTTCACAGTACCTCATCATTGCTAATGATTTGTTTAGGCGGGGTTTGGATGGTATATTGCTTAGGTCTCTAGAAACTGAAGAGTCTAAACGTGCATTATCAAAAGTACATGAAGGTATTTGTGGATCTCATTTGAATGGTCTTACTTTACTTCAGAAACTACTACGGGCTGGGTACTACTAGCCAGACATGGAGAAGGACACTATAAAGTTTTCTAAAACTTGTGAGAAGTGTCAGCTACATGGGAATCTCATACATGCTCTAGCAACGGATCTCATACCCTTCATTACACATTGGCCTTTTCAACAATGGGTGTTTGATCTCATTGGTCAAATATATCCTGCATCATCCAACATACATGAGTTTATCATAACTGCCACTGAGTACTTCACTAAGTGGGTAAAAGTGGTTTCACACATTAAAGCAACCGATAAACAAGTAGCTCTATTCATCCTTAATTATATCATTTGCAGGTATGGGATACTTTCATCCATCACGACTGACAATGGAGGACAATTCAAGAATAAAGATCTAGACAAGCTCCATGAGAAATTCAAAATAAAACAACACTGGTCATCTGTATATTACCCTCAAGGTAATGGACAAGTTGAGACATCTAACAAAAACATTCTGACTATCTTACACAAAATAGTGAACAAATTTGGGAAGGATTGGCATCTGTAGCTCAATCCTGCATTATGGGCTTATAGAATAAGTATTAGAACACCTACTGGGGATACACCTTTTTCTTTGGTGTATGGGTCTGAAGCAGTATTACCTATTGAAGTGGGAATACCATCTCTAAGAGTTTCTTTGCAAGGTCTTGTTATTGATGAAGACTATAGAATAGCTAGATTGCAAGAACTTGAGTTGTTGGATGAATATCATCAAGTGGCATTTGATCATCTCAGAGTGTATCAAAAGAGAATGTCCAGAGGATATAACAAGAAGGTTCGACAATGATAATTTCAGGTTGGTGACCTAGTTCTGAGAGAAAATCCTAAAAATCAACAAGTTTCGAGACAACAAAGGGAAGTTTGAACCCAACTAGCCGGGTCCCTACATCATTACTGCAGTCTTTGGCTCTAGTGCTTATCAGCTCTCAACATCGGAAGGAGAACAACTCCAAGAACCGATCAACACCATCCACTTGAAGAAATTCTTCACTTAGTATTCTTTGCTCCAACAACCTGTATAGCTAAAAAGTTTTAGAAAAAAAAAATCACAAAAATTCCTGAAAAAATAAAAGAAATCAGAAAAAGTCCTGAAAAAAAAACAAAAAAACAAAAAAAGAAATAAAGAAAAAGAAAAAGAGAGAAAACGCTCTGGTGAAAACCTGGTAAACAGGCACCTTGGTAAAAAAATAAAATGAATCTCTGCCAAGCAGGTAAAAACCTGGCAAACAGGCGCCTCTTATACTCAAGCGCTCCATCTATCAACACAACGTTGGCATTTCCTACTTTCCAGCATCTTTGATTTCACTTGTACATATATTTTAGTCGCTTTTGTGACATTCTGGTTCTTTTAGAACCCTTGGCTTGAAATTAATTAATGTCCTCATCTTAGGGTAATCGACTGAGCATTTTACATGTCCTAAGTAGTATCGATCAAGTCAACTTTACGTTAGTGAAACCTAGTCATCCACTCCGAGTCAGTCACTGTCTCCTGACTACTGAAGAGTTTTGTCACTGAGTACACAAGCAAACCAACATTATTGAAAACAATCACTAAACAGTTTGAGCTATGCATGAAATCTTTCTTTGTGTGTTGTCTTTTATATTGGTTTTCGATTATTATCCCTCTGAGTAACTCGAGGAATTCTATCTTGACTAAGAGGAGCAAGGATTGGGAGCATAATATTTTCTTTGTTTTCAGCTTGTAGGAATGATTTCGATGATCTGGAAACATCTAATCAGTTGGGTGTCTGTGATAAGAGCCTTCACATTAAGGTGAAATCGCCACACATACCTCGACTCCACTTATTTGTATGCTACAGGGAGGTTCACATCATTTCTTTGTCTATTTTGAGGGAATTTCTTTATCATGCAATTCGGGTCCCTGCGAAATCTGTCCAAGGATATGAATGAAAAGAGGGTCATTGCGGACAAGATAATTAATATTGCACATGAAAAGAAAGGAACTCTAATCTGCCCACTATGTTTGTTAATGCTCAGTGATGAAACTTAGGCATTTCAAATCCAGTGACTAGGTTTAGGTTGCATCTCATTTTGCATTTCATTCTGCATTTTGTGAATTTAGAGTGATTTTGATATGATAACAATGATCTCTTTATCTTCTAAATGAGAGCTGAAAGCATCATCATTTCTTAGCTAAGTGGTCTCTTTTTTCATCACTTCTCCAATCGAGTACTTGTGTATCAAGATGTTAGCTGCATACATACGCATCTTATATAGATTCATACATTCATTTGAATTCGTATTATTGCATAGAAAAAAAATAAAAAATCGCATTACTCATTACTCATTTTCATCATTTATTTGCATATGAAAAGAAGCTAAAAAATAAACATCCATATTCATTTGCATTACATCCATACTGAAAAGATATGCATACATATAGAATAAATCATATAGAAAACATTTCATAAATCGATCAACACAAGTACAATGAAGTCAAATCAAGATCTCGTATATATAATTATCAATATCTCGGGGTACAAAATAATGTCAACTGACATATACAAACTCCCATCAGAGCAAGAATTGTAAGGGCTACAAAAAATGAGTGTGTCTACACAAAAATCTAAGAGCTACACAAAAAATAATCTAGCTCTTTGCCTCTCCCTCATCGCCAGGTGGTGGAGGAGGTGGAGCCTCCTGACCAGGGTCCTGACGAGGTACCCGAGCTCCCTCAGACCATGCCATGTACTGCGAATATGGAACAACCTACTACGCTAATGGAACTGCTACACTGTAAGTTGCAACATAATAGGTCGCCCGACTGGTCTAATGGAGAACCTCTTGCTGCAAAGCGTCTCGCTTTGCCCTCATCTTTGCGACTTGACGATCGCGCTCTGCTTTGAGCTCCACTAGTTGATGATCACGCTCTGCTCTGAGCTCCACCAACTAATGATCACGCTCAGCTCTAACCTCAGCTAACTGACGATCTCTCTCTGCTCTAAGGTCTGCTAGTTGTCAGTCTCGCTCTGCTAGTTGTGTTTGTGCCATTGTCAACTGTGACTGCAGACCTGCCAAACGTGTTCTCATTGACCGCACTGCATCCGCCCCCTGCTCCCTCGCAGGCTCTCCGCCTCTGTCGCCACCTCCATCTCCACCTCTGACTCCCCCTGCTCATCTCTCCTCTGTCTCACCTATCTGGGAGCTACTCTCTCCTCCTCACCACCACCCTCAGGTACCCTAGCTCCACTCAGTCTGACACCAATAGCCCCTAGGGATCCACCCTCTCCTCTCTGTTGTTGCCTACCACCAGCTGGCACCCTGCTACTGCTAGTGTCAAGATCGCCACCTATCTACCTTGAAGCCTTGACTCTCTATCCCTGCATGTTCCCTGTCCCTGTATGGGGGCATCATCCTCAACCTCCTCTATATGAGGCGCTTGCTCTGCTAGATCAGTAAATCTCGGGAAAGGGTGCTGCTAAAACCAATCCCTATACTGGGGCAATACCCTCGCATCTGCAAGATCATCCATGTAATCCCATCTTAGCCGTTGTAACCTAGTCAGCTCTTGCATGCCTAGGGCGTATGATATCCTTGACGTCCATCCCTGCCTCTCCTCATCTGCATAACGTGCGTATGTAGTAAACTCCTGCGAGATCCCCTGAGGTCTACCATACTACCTCATCACTTGAGTAACAACAAATCGCTTGACCACTATCACTGATCTGCCTATGAGAGGTCGGGTCATGAATAGGTCCCTATGAACAACTCTCTAATCATCCCAAGGCTCCAGACCCATATACGGTCTCCATATCACGACTATCAAGTCGTCCAGCTATCGTCTCCAATAATATGTCTTGCCCAGATGGGGTTGAGTAATGTATCTAGAGTATCTGTAAACAATCGACTGTTGTGGATCTCTAGCATCATCCACAATCAGTCTACAAACTGGGAGGTTCTCCCAAGCCCATATCTATAATATCAAAACACTTGCAGCCAAGCTCTTCCCCTCTCGGTAGACAATCTCATGCATCTCACGATACATGTGTGCTAGAATATAAGAACCCCATCCTAATCTCTTGGGGTGCTCCACAAGCCTCTCTAGCATCCCGCCCCAGCCGCATAAGAAACCCTGTTGTCCCCTATCTAGCATAATGAAACAACTGATGAACCCTGCTAAGACACATACCAATGGAAACTGCTCAATATAACTGGCCATCATGTCATCCCAACTAATAGACTGTGTCAGAATGTCTGCATCATGAAATACCTGCCTCAGAGCTAGTAGGCCAGGACGCTGTGCTGAAACATAATCCACCTTATCCCCAACAAATGGAATTCGAAGAATCCTATATACATCCTCGGGAGTGATAGTCATCTCCCCAAGTGGCAAATGAAACATGTTATGCTCAGAATGAAATCTCTCTACAAGTGCAGTGAGCATCCAGTGATTCACACAGATATCTAGCATCTGTAAAAGGTGAGTCAATCCGCACAAATTAATACGTGCTCTATCTATATCAGATAATTCACACACTAATGTCATGGTCGGTGGATAGACACATCTGAAAAGAATGTGAGGTAGTCAAACCTACAAGAATCAAACAACAGATCATCAGACAACATTTCAAATTATGATACAAGACAAGTAAAACATCATGCTAATCCAAAACAATCAATTGCAAAATCAAATTTTCAAGTTTGCACCCTAAAAAATGCTCATTGTTTTCCAAACGATATAACACAGTAGAGGTAGAAACTCGTACGAGTCAGGAATGGGCATAGGATGACAAAAGACTTTGATATGACACGAAACAAGCCCTAGAACGACAAAATGGTCTTTTTATAACAAGCTCGTATGATACAAGCGTATATGTGGAACAACAAAACTATTGACTTAAAACGACTAAAGAAATTCAAGCAGTTTGTCGTACGAGACAAGATTCCGTGTCGCACGACAAATCGACAAAACCCGACTTTTACATTGCTAAAAATTCAAAAAATCAACAAAAAAATTCAAAAATGAAATGATTAAAAGGCATAAGATTGGACACTTACTGCTGGCTCATAGTTCTGAGGTCGATTATGTCATCTTTGGCACTCGAATCGATGCTCTTGTGTGGGAACCACCATTTTTCTTCACAGAAGGCTTTTTGAATTTTCAAACTTGGAGGGTTAAAATGAATTGAAAACGACACTTTTACCCCTTATATAGCCAAAACCCTAATTTTTCAACTTGCTCTGATGGACATGAAAATTGTACCCTTAGCTAATGTGTTCGTCCTGATTCCATTTTCGAGATCGAAATCGAAATTTGAGATCATTTTGCTAGTCAATTTCACAAAATTTGGACCACTTAGCGCTTTTCATTAAAAGTTCATCTTTCTTCAATTCATGCTCATTTTCTAATGAATCAACATTGAATCTCAATTTATTCTACAAATCAACTATGTGCTCAATTTCTCATCAATCAACGCCAAATTTTCAAATATTCTTCTGACTCAATCTTTGTGCTCAAATCATTATCATCGCTAACAATTGCCAAAATCATCATGTACCCTCATTATCTTTCGATTTCGCTCCCGAGGGGGCATACTCATGACCTCATGACCTCACATCTTCAAATTCGAGAAATTTTTTCAAATCTTCATCAAAAGTCAAGCAAAAATATTTTTAACTAAAGAAAATCAAAAAAATTCTTATTGCTAAGGGGAATCTCATCTTCATCGCTTCATATCAAGTTGAGATCTCTCGATCATCTGAATCGAATCAATCACTAGGGGTATATCAGTTTCATCGCTTCAAATCAAGCTGATATTTGTCTTCATCTGAATCAGTCTCTTAACATTAATCAGTTTCATCGCTTTTCATCAAGCTGATTATTCGTTTAAACTCAATCAAAAGTTTAAAGAGTATCTTTGATCACACACTCAATCTAAGCAGGTGTTCAGTTTCATCGCATCAAATCAAGCTGGACAGTTTACCTTCGCTCATCGTGTCTTGATCCATCAAGTTCAAGACTGATTTTATCTTCGCTCAATATGTCTAGTTCAATAAAGTTCTAGATAAGTTAAATCCGCTTCTTGATCAATCAAGTTCAAGTTTGGTATATTTGCTCTCTGTCGGTCCTAGTTCAATCAAGTTTGGGATCGGTATCACTTTAATCAACTCTGTTCAACTTCATCACTTCAAATCAAGCTAAACACCTTGCTCTTCATCTGGTTCGTGATCAATCAAGTTCAAAACTGGTATCTCCTAGACACATCAACTATTCTTTGAACCAACACGTTGCTCGCACATGACTTCAAAGAGGGGTAAATGTAATACCCTAAAAATGGTCACCTAAACCACGGGCCCCTAATTTTGATGACATCACCAAGGTCCTAACCAAAGGCAATTAAATCAACTTTGAGAACACAATTAATTAATTCTTCAATCATCAAATGTCACATGGCAAGTGAATTATTCTATATTAATTAAATATTTATTTAATTAATTAAATCATTCCAAGAAAATCATTTTGATCAATTATCCTATTTAATTTATTAAATATCCTAGCATATTTAATTAATTAATAAATTTTCCATTAATCATAAAAAAGGAATTAATTTATTACAAAAGAGGAATCAATATGCAAAGCAAGAGTTAAATTGAAAATAAAATAAAAGAATTGAATTGAAAGAGAAATCAAACTTGAGATATTATTTCTTTCTTCTAAATTGAGAACTTGAAATCAGAAAAGCAATTAATTGCATTATTAATCATTCTCTAAAATTGGAACTCAAAGCTTTTGACAAAAAGAAGTTCAGTTGCATTGAAGAGACTCTTTTCTTGAATAAATCAAAGAAATCACATGGAATTACCTATTTTTATCTTAAGTGCGTGGAATTAATTGAATTATATCTCTAATGCAAACTCAAACTTATAATCTAAATGCATTTCAATTAAACTATAATTGGAATCTATCTCAAGGTTAACTGAATCTGATTTCTCAATTATTTCATTTATCCTAAATTGTGCTTTTTCTTGATCTCTCTTGTGATTATCTATAAATTCAGCCTTTGGCTCTCAGTCAAAACACCCTAGAGATTTGTTATTATACACTTTTTGCTCTGGAGTCATTGAATATATTGTGCTTGCTTTTTGAGATTATTGCATCTTAGTTTAGCTTTTTGCATATTTATTTCAATTATGGTTGCTTGAATCCATGATTGCTTGAATCCATATTGCTTGAATCTTTTATCCATCTTGCATTCATTTAGCTTAATCTCATGCTCATATAGATTAAATCCTTCATCTTGGTGTAGTCTAGTCACTGGTATTGCTTATACAAATCTGAGAGCAATATTATACTCGCATCTTTTAGAAGGCAATTAGTCAATTTGCAATGGTTTTATTATTCATGCTTATATATGTCTAACCATACATGTAATGACTTAATTGAAGTGTTGTGTCTTGCAGCTTACAGACTTATTTCACTTTTTCACACACACGGTGACATTGAGATCGAGGGACATACATCTAATCAAGAACATGAGATGTTTAAGGAACCATTCCCTAAACATGACAAGGGAAAAGCCAAAGCCACAGATGAGCAAGCTAACTATACTAAAGTGTCCTATGATTATGATTCAACCGTTAATCACATTTCAATGGACAACTATGTTTCTACTATTATTCTTAAGGAGAAAACACCTGAAAGTTATAATCAAAGAGCCAAAGTTGTCCTAAAAGGCATTAGAACTTCTTTTGAATCTAACTCTGAATGTAATGTCACAACTCATCGAGGTAAGCTCACCCTGCAAGGTGCTTCGACTAAAACCACCGCTCCCTCATCGGCCAAACCTAAGTACGACCTAGTAGAACAGTTAGGGAAGACACCCACGCTTATCTCAATCCTAGAACTGTTGCATATCTCTCCTTCGCATAAAGCCATACTTGACAAAGTCCTAAGAGAGACCTATGTACCCACTGATCTGAACATGGACCAGTTTCAAACCATGGTGGGATACCTTTCCATTCCACATTCCCTTACTTTCATCGAAGCTGACAACGCCTCCATAAGCCAACTGCATAATGCACCTTTACACATTGAAGCCTTCCTACACAAAAACTGAATAAAATGAGTCTTGATAGATGGAGGAGTCGGTCTCAATATATGTACTTTAAACACAATAATATATTTGGGATATTCAGATAAAGTTGTGAATGCTACATACAAAATTACCATCAAGGCATATGATAACGAAGAGCATTCATCCAAGGGTACAGTCACCTTACCTCTCAAAGTAGGTCCAGTTACAAAGGATGTGGTTTGTCAAGTCCTAGACCTCGTTCTTACATACAAAATATTGCTAGGATGTCTGTGGATTCATGAGATGAGAGCAGTCCCATCTATGTACCATCAATGCATTAAGTTTCCTCATAATGGAGTCGAAGTAATAGTTAATGGTGATCCTAATCCATTTATATACTACAATAATTTGAGGCCAAAAGCTGAGACAATAATTCCATTTAATAGATAGGCTATCCCATCATCTACAGGTACAACCATACGGATTTTCGTGCTTTGAAAAACATGCCAATAAAAAATTAGGCCCCAGATGCCCCTGTCACAAAAACAGGCAAATTATATATCAAAATCCATAGAATTAGCATCCTGAATCCAAATGTGAGGTCCTTTTGGCACCAAAATATACCAAAAAATCAACTACCCCCATAAATAGAAAAAAGTAATTGCACAAACCCCTGAATACACAAATTTGAAGAACAAGGCCCAAAATATCTCATGAAGAGAACAGGGGCATGCAGATCTAGAGCTCTGATACCATATTGGAGTTGAGGAAAAATCAACTCTATAGCTCCCAAAGATCGCCTGCATGCAAACTTGTCATAGAAAGAGAGAAGCAAAATAGCTATGGAGGCCAGAATTCAGAGATCCAGAAAAGATGAGTCATATTGATTGTGCAACAAAAATGCAATTCAATAATTACAATTGTTATGAAAAACAAAGAGAGAATCCTTATAAGAGGATACTCGAAACCCTAAAGGAGAAAAACCCTAAAGAATTATAAGATTCCTAAGTTTAGCTTAAGCATAAAGTATAATAGACTAATAATTATTAGCTAATAAAATATTACTCTAACAATCTGCATATATTGACCCTGAGTCATTAAAACCTTCAACATCAAAGCAAGATGAGCTTAAAGGTAAATATCAGAATAAATGCATGGGTGAATACACTCTAAATCAAACCATGTGCTTGCAGCAAGTTATGAATTCACCAAAAGAATATGGACAAACACATCCTTCTAAACGGGTATTATCATTACGATAAAATGGGATCCTACTATATTCCAAAAGTGGGGTGAAATAGAAGAAGAAAACTTATACAAAATGCTTTACAGAGACCCTGAAGATGATACACAAGATCGCATCAAGATACCATGTGAAAAATATGGCAGAGGATTCAAGATCCTACAAAAGTTTGGGTATGATGGTAAAAGTCCTCTTGGCTTAAGAAAAGAAGGTATCACTCAACCTTTGCAACCAGAATTAACATTTAAAAATCAGTGCTCGAAAGGGCTTGGTTTCATACCTTCCAGGGTAAACACTCAAAAATCAGAAGAAGCATTGCAAATCAAAAAATCCAGTGATCAATAAGAGAGCCGCTATTCCACCGACTTTAATGGATGGGGATGGGGTTCAGACAAATCATCCAGTGATTATGAACTCACCGAGACATTTAGAGAACTAGGTGAACCCACGAAAGAAGAGGAATTTTATAGAAAATTCAAAGTTGGTCAAGAAACAACCCCTAAGGATTCCACACAGTCTTTGTTTTTAGGTTCTAGGTCGAAATCATGAAGAATGAGGACACCCATGCCTAAATGCGCTTTTAGTGATGAAAATTTGGACTCGTTCACAATCAAGATAGATGAGGAGAGTTCTAGCGATGACCTCGACAACTACCTTGATATACCTGAATATAACTGTATCTTCACCCTTACTCCTGTTGACTTTGAAAACATTGATGGCCTTCCCCTTGTCCACCACCAACTTATTGATTGGGACCATGGACCTATATAATTCAACACATTCCAAAATGATGAGGCCTTCATCAAATATTTAGGCATACGAGATGATCTTCAACTTGGGGACCATAAGGCGGGATACACTATAAAACTCAATAATGTAGCATATTTTGGTGAGTGTGTTGGGCCTTCCAGTCACAAAAATGTAAAAATAAAAACAAATCATGGGTTTTACGGTGAAAACCACATTGTGGCACTGTCTGACCCCAAAAAAGTAAAAAGCAAGGATGTATCTAAGGGTGAAAACCTCTCTGAGGTGCCCGAAGATGGAAGGCTCGACATTATCTCGACATCATACAAATAAAAATCAGCCATGTTCGTGGACGAGACTATCAAAACAAACATCGGTATAGAAGAGATTCCACATAACATATTCTTGGCACAATCTCTGACAGAGAGAGAAAGACCGAAGTTCATAAGTTTCTTCATAGAACAACAAATCAATTTTGCATGGCCATATGTCGATATGCCTGGACTGGATCTTGATCTAGTAATGCATCATTTTATAGTTAAGCTAGGAGCAAAGCCAGTGAAATAGAAATTAAGAAAGATGCATCCACAAGTGGCATTATTAGTAAAGGTGGAGCTTGAAAAATTATTGGATGTCGGACTCATATGACCAATTGATTATCCTGAATGGATCTCCAACTTAGCACCAGTCAATAAGCTAGATCGCAACATCAAAATATGTACATATTTTAGAGACATCAACAAAGCTTGTCATAAGGATGACTTTCCATTGCCAAACATAGACTTGATAGTAGATCTCACAGTAGTTCATGCGATGTTATCTTTGATGAACATATTTTCTAGCTATAACCAAATAAAAATTGCACTTGAAGATCAGCACAAAACAATGTTTACTTGTCCCTGGGGTACTTTCTATTGGAATGTCATGCCCTTCGGGCTAAAGAATGCAGACGCTACATACCAACGAGCCATGACTACTATTTTTCATGATCTTATGCATGTAACTATAGAAGATTATGTTGATGACCTCTTGGGAAAATCATTAGACAAAGACACACATTTGGACATCCTTTCAGTCATTTTTGATCAGTTAGAAAAATACAAAGCGAGACTAAATCCCAAGAAGTGTATCTTTGGAGTAACCTCCGTGAAGCTCCTTGGATACATTGTTTCAAAAAGAGGAATTGAAGTTGATCCAACAAAAGTCAGAGCTATATTAGAAATGCCACCAGTAAGGAATATCAGTCAACTTCAATATTTACAGGGAAGACTCAAGTCTATACGAAGATTCATAGCACAACTTACGGATAAATGTCATCCTTTTCAACACTTGCTACATAAAAACATCAAATTCAAATGGGATGATAACTGTCAACATGCTTTTCAGATACTCAAAGATTATCTTCTAGATCCACCAGTCTTGATGCCACCAGTTCCAAAACAACCCCTGTTACTCTACATATCAGCTACACAAACAACACTGGGGCCATTCTTGGCACAACAAGATGCTGAAGGCAAAGAAAAGGCAGTCTATTACACCAGTCATACTTTTGGTGGTTATGAGCTTAACTACACACCAATTGAGTGTGCGTATCTTGTTGTGGTTTTTGCTTCGTGGAAATTACGACATTACATGCTAACTCATAAAACTAAGTTGGTCGCAAGGATAGATCCATTGAAGTATCTTCTCAATAAGGCGATACATTCTGGCATACTAGCCAAATGGGTGATGATCTTGAGTGAATTCAACATTGAATATGTGGACAAAAAAGTAATAAAGGAACAAGCTATCATAGATCAGTTGGCAAATGTACCCATGATAGATGATGCTCCTCCAACTTCAGAGTTTCCAGATGAACCCATCTTGATGGTATCACGCACGAAGCCTTGGCAACTATACTTTGACGAGTTGTACATGCAGCATGGTGTAGGAGTTGGCATCCTCTTTATCACACCTCAAGGGGATTCAATTCCAAAATCATACCGATTGTCATTTCCTTGCACTAATAATATAGCAGAATATAAGGCATTAACAATTGGATTACGAATTGCGGTTCAGTGGAAGATCCAGGAACTTCATGTTTTTGGGGACTCTCAACTTGTAATTCATCAAGAAACCAGTGACTACCAAACAAAGGATGAAAAATTAATGCCCTACAAGAAAATGGTAGATGAATTCAAGCAATATTTAATAAAGATAACCTTTGAGTAGATACCAAGAGAACAAAATCGAGCTGTAAATGTCATGGCTACTATTGCCTCACTAATTGATCTACTGCAGAATAGAACCCGCTATGAGTTCTTGGTGGATAACCTTTTGGTTCCCTCATATGAGATCACTCCTACTGAGATGATATGTGTCATTGGTCCTAATTCCCATTTATATGGTTCCATTTTCACATACCTTCGTAACAATATCCTTCCTCCTGACTTATCCAACAACCAACATCGTACTTTCATTCGCCAATCTTTGCGATATTTCATTTTAGCCGATATCATTTACCATTGAGGTCTATATGACACTCTTCTTAGATGTTTAGAAGGGGATGAAGCTCAGATTGCGTTACGCAAAGTTCATGAAGGTATATGTGGTCCACATTCTAGTGGTCCTACCTTAGCCAAGAAACTCATCAAGACTGGATATTACTGGCCCAGTATGGAAAAAGATTCATATCAGTTTGTCAAGAAATGTAAGCAATATCAAATTCATGGAGACCTTATTCATGCGCTAGCACAAGAACTTCAACTGATTGCGACTCCTTGGCCCTTTTGTCAGTGGGGACTCAATCTCATAAGAAAGATTCACCCTCCTTCTTCCAATGGCCAAAAATTCATTATCATTGCCATATAATATTTTATAAAATGGACTGAAGTCATTCCTCTTACATAGGTCACAGGAAAACAGATTGCTACATTCATTCTTAACTATATCATTTGCCAGTACGGTATTCCTCTTTCCATCATCACTGATAACGGACGTTCCTTCAAGAACCAAGATGTTTGTGAACTTTGTGATCGCTTCCATATTACCCATCGTTTCTCCACTCCATACTACCCCCAAGGTAATGGTCAAGTTGAGGCGTCTAATAAAACTATTCTTAAAATCCTCAAAAAGACAGTTGATGATGCTGGCCAAAATTGGCATATCCAACTTAATCCCGCACTTTGGGCTTATCGCACAAGTGTTCGCACACCTACAAGAGCCACACTTTATTCACTTGTCTATGTTGCAAAAGTTATCTTGCCTATTGAGGTCGAGTTACCATCTTTGCGAGTCTCTTTGCACAACATTATCGGTGATGAAGACTACAGGGTCTCTCACTTACAAGAACTAGAACTATTGGATGAAGGAAGACAAACTACTTTTAATCACCTCAAGGCTTATCAAAAAAGAATGAGTTGCAGTTACAATCATAAGGCTAAGCCTCATCTATTTGAGGTAGGTGACTTAGTTCTCAAGGAAAATCCCAAAAATCAGCAAGACAGAGAGAAGAAGAGCAAGTTCGAACTAAATTGGCTTGGTCCTTACATCATCACAACAATCTATGGATCCGGTGCATATCAGCTTTTGACACCAGATGGAGAACCTTTGGAAGATCCTATCAATAACATGCACCTTCGCAGGTTTTACACATAGCTCTTTGGAATATCCTAATTCAAAAATACAAAAAAATAAAAAAATATGAAAAATAAAAATAAAAAATCATAAAAATTCAAAAATACAAAAAAATCATAAAAATAAAAAATCATTACTTGGTGAAAACCTAGCTAACAGGCGCCTTATGACACAAAAAAATAAAAAATAAAATCGAAAAAAGTAAAGAGAAATAAATTCGTCCAATGGTGAAAATCACTTCGGTGGCGCCCTGGGCAAGTACCATGGTGAAAATTAGGTTACTAGTGCCATGTGTAGAGACATTTCTCCTCCCTCCTTCAGGATTCAATCTCATCCCTTCACTTTGCACACACTCACAGCCTATCCATTCCATAATAAACTTACCCATTCCCATCATGGTTTGTTATTGATCTACCTAAGATTGGTTAGCCATTCATAATAATCCCTCCTTTTCACCCCTTTCAATCCATAATAAATCAGCTCCTATCTGTGGCTAAGGAAAATCCTAAGTCTACTGATGGGTGTGGAACTTAGAGCATCACACATTATGAAGAGTACAATTTCATCCAGTTTTCTTCAGTCTATCCGCACACAATCGAAAATAAAGAAACACTTGCATCACAGAACTGCAATAAAGTTTCATATTCTCCGCATTAAAGTATTAGTTTCATGGATTTAGTCAATTTTAGATGAGACACAAACATCAATGGGCTTCAACAGATCAACTCTTTCAACAGACTCAGACAACATTATGGTTCAGTGCTATCTATCCTTTTATGAATGAAAACATTGTGACCACAATCAAATAGACTTATCCAAGTGACAAGAGACACTAAACTTGAGGACTACAATGGATGTTGGTGTCGAGTCTTGGTTTTATTTTGATTTTATCTTTTGTGACATGTCTTTTAGCTTTTCCAGGATGTCTCTGATTAGAGATTTTATCTCTAGGATGTCTTTGACTAGAAAGGCGAGGATGGGATATGTTCACCTATTATTTTGTTGTTTGTGGATTGTCTCGTAGTAATGCTATGACTTGTCCAAGGATATGAGGACATTGTGAGTCTAGTGTGTACTAGGGAATTCCTTGTTTGCAACTATTTGATCTCCATGCAAATCGGTACAATGACTTTTTGGGTCGAACCTATATCTGGATTGTCATAACCTATTTGCCATAATAAATCTCAATGATGATAATAGTACAAGAAGATCTTTCACTTCCATATCTTTTATCTTCCATCCCCCTTTCTTGATTGACCTCCATTGTCCTTCTAGAGTCTGTGTAGCCTGCTATCACATGACTAAGTATAATGACACACCAAAAATATTTGCACTTCATGTAGTTTGCACCTGCATTACCACATATTAGCATTTCATACATATAGATATCACAATTGCACCATATCCTGCACACAACACATGTTTGCACATTTTACATTCTCATCATGTAAATAGTTATTTGAATTATCATATTCATCTGCATTTCATACATTCACATTTGCATTTGCATAACATATCAAAACATAAAAGAACAAAAACATTTCATTTCATCATGTACATATTTGCATCCATATCAAAAGCATCACATAGAAGCAACATCACATAGGTACACATGCATATAGTTGCCGCAAGGATGAATCATCTCATATATATATATATATATATATCTCAAAAATCATAAGTGTCATGATACAATGATATCAAAATCATATGGCTACAATATCACCCGAAGGTGTCTACATCATCATACAAAAATGGTACAAAAAACTGATACATAGGGAGCCCTCTAAGGCTATGATGAACTACCTCCCTCGAAGCCAGTTGGCCTTGACAGAGTTTGAGCCCTGGAAGTCCCCGCCCCAGGATCATCTCTCCTACCCCCTCTATCTGGTGGTGGTGGAGGACCCATGACCCCACCACTAGATGCCTATCTCTCCCTCCAGTGGTCGTAGTCCGCGATGGTCTTCGAAAGCTCCTAGTCCACTGATTTGGTGGCACAACTCCATAATATAGATCTCTCTAGTAGGCTATCTCCTCCCTTTCCCATAAAACATAGGCATACCTGACCCCTGTGTCCTCTACTACCTGCTTGCCTACCCTCAGTGTTGTCTCAGCCTCTGTGTAGTGCTGAATAGCTTGATCTCTCTCCCGCTTAGTGTCCCTTAGTTGTCTTCTGAGCCTAGCCCCCCATCTCGCTCCAGATCCTGAATCTCATTTTTATGTCCCTAGAATATCTCTCTCAAGGATAGTATCTCATCCTCCTCCTCTCTTCCCTCCTCCCCCTGTCCCTGTGGTTGCTCATGTGGCTGTCCTTGTCCCTGTCCCTATCCCTATCCCTGTCCCTGTCCCTGTCCCTATCTGGGAACCTATGATGCTGGCACTTGTAAAGGCAATCCACCTCTACCCCTAACTACATGAGCCTACCTCTCCTCTCCTCCCCTCCATCTCTCCTCTGAGACACCCTCCTCTCTGCTACTCCACCCTGCCTCTATCATTTGTCTTTGCCTCCACCATCCCCACTATCATCTCCACCATCACCCTCTATCGGCTCCCTTGGATCCATCAACCGTGGAAATGGATGCTCTGCCCAATATGCATTGTACTCAACATCCATCCCTACATCCTCCACATCTTCCAAAATATCCCAAGTCATGGGAGCCATCTCCAACGTCTATGTTACTTCCTAATCATAAGAAAGTAACGGACCTAAATGTGTCTGATCTCTCACTGTCCGTGCATACATCCCTGAACCCCATGGCATCCACTGTATCCTGCCAAACTACCTGCATACTCTATCTATCAACTACCGTTCAATAACATATGGTGTTCATCCGATCAAATACCTACTCCTAAACACATATGGCAGCTCCACTGCAGCATCCCTCTTTGCCTCCACCATCCCCACTATCATCTCCACCATCACCCTCTATCGACTCCCCTGGATCCATCAACCGTGGAAATGGATGCTCTGCCCAATATGCATTGTACTCAACATCCATCCCTACATCCTCCACATCTTCCAAAATATCCCAAGTCATGGGAACCATCTCCAACGTCTGTGTTACTTCCTGATCATAAGAAAGTAACGGACCTAAATGTGTCTGATCTTTCACTGTCCGTGCATACATCCCTGAACCCCATGGCATCCACTGTATCCTGCCAAACTACCTGCATACTCTATCTATCAACTACCGTTCAATAACATATGGTGTTCGTCCGATCAAATACCTACTCCTAAACACATATGGCAGCTCCACTGCAGCATCCCCCCACTCCTTACAATCTAGATAAGGCCTCTATACTACACTGTCTATCTCATCGATCACTCGATGCCAATACTTTAGCCTCCCAATCTATGGTTGGGAAGTAATCATATCATACAGATGCATATAACTGCACCCATGTCCCCTGCCTCTAAAGTGTATTGGTCATGTAATAGGAAGATGCTCATATTCCCATACCTGCAGTAATGTCACTCTACATCCCAATCCTGTTGATCCATGATAAACAAACTGATGTAGCTCATAATACAAGTGTGCTAGCAAACATGACCCTCATGCAAACCTGGTGTGCTCCATCACCAATGTCTCTAGAGTCCTCTCCCATCCCACAACCAACCCTCATGTCACCCTATCCGGATAGAGGAACCCACTGATAACTTCTGTCAGCACTGCCGGTAGAGCCAATCCTATCAGTGTCATGGTGTCCCAGGCCACATGTCCTGCCCTCATCTCCAATCCTGAATCCTGGAACACTCATCTCAGTGCATCCCTATCTCCCTCTCGATCGTACAAAACCAACTGCCCATCGATCGGTATCCTCATTATCCTATACACATCCTCTAAGGTGACTATCATCTCACCCATTGGTAAATGAAACATGCATGTCTCTGAATGCCATCTCATAGCTAATGCAGTCAACAATCCCATGTTCGCCTGAAACTCAGACATATACATAATGTATCGCAAGCCCATGGCCTTCACTATTGCTCTATCCTCAAATGTTAGCTCTACTCGTAATCCTTGATTCGAAGGGTATCTCTCTCGTGACTCCAGCATAGGTAAGTCCTCCTGCAGTCAAGCAAATCAACTGTGTCAATCCTAGTAGTACTCCTTGTTCATCACAAAGTGTTGTTCTTTTATGCTAGTGCTTATATCTATCATATGACACTCTATCCTAGTAGTACCCTTGTTCATCACAAAGTGCTTCTTTTTCGTCCTAGTGCTTATATCTATCACACTCTATCCTAGTGGTACTCCCTGTTCATCACAAAGTGCTGCTTTTATCCTATCTTTTTGGGCACCTATTTGAGTGTATCCTCTTGAGTAGCTTATCCAATTGACAACGTATGTTCTATCATAGAATTGCCAATTTCAGCCTAATCCAATTGGCAACGTATGTTCTATCACAGAACTGCCAATTTCTTTGGTACGCCATGTTCATCACAAAGTGCCTCGCTCTATCCTATCCTAGGGCCTCTTCTTGAGTAGTTTCCTGATTGGCAACGTATGCTCTATCACAAAATTGTCAGTCATCGCTCTATTTGTTATCCTAGTCTTCCCTAGAGGACCTGTTTGAGTGTATCCTCTCAACAACTTATCCAATTGACAACGTATGTTTATCACAGAACTGTCGATTCGACCTTGAAGACATAAACACGCCTACATACTTCATAGACATTTCTGCATTTCACGGACGCGCCTGAAACACATAGACATGCCTTTGTTCTACACAGACATTCCTGCCCTGCATAGACGCGCCTGCATTTCACAAACGCGCTCATATTTGACATAGACACTTTTTAAACCATAGACGTGGTTACACTAGACACAGACGCGCCTAACCTACCCAAATGCGCCTGACACCAACACAGATGCGCCATCCTGTCTTTTGACCCGCTTGACACTTTCTTAGACATACCTACTACGCATTTATTGACCCACCTAGCATGCATTTATGACAACAATTAATGCAACAAGGTACAAGGAGGTTTTTTGGTACTCATTGGCTCTCCTGCATCTACTGGCCTCTGATATCGACGAACACGATCAAATCTGTGCACCAATGCCATTGCTGCTGACTGCACTCTCTACTCTCTCTGGACTTTGATCTCTTAGATGTGTGGATGACAATGAGGATGTTTTCCCTTGTAGTCTATCTTATAGACTACCCTGGCCCTAGTCTCCCACATCAGTCTTCTTTATCCCGTGACTCTGTCACTCTATCCTATCTTGTCAGTCCTTTCTAGCCTTTCTTTCTTATCGAGAGATTGTTTGCGATCTTTTCAAACATATTCATCCAATCTCTTGAGGGGGCATATCATTCCCGTCTTGGGGCAACTTTGTATCAGTTCATCTTATCTTCTTTGAAACAACGCGACAAGCTACATTGTCTCAAAGAGGGGCAAAATTTAGACACCTAAAATTATCCTATCTAGTTAAATAAATATTTTTATTTATTTAATTCTTTTAGCCTAATTCTTTTATTAATTGAATAAATATTTATTTATTTAATTAATTCATTTATCCTCTACTATGCCTTTCCTCATTTAAATAAATACTTTTATTTATTTAAATTATCCTTTTCCTAAATTAAATAAATACTTTTATTTATTTAATTGATCCCACTTCTTCTATTAATTAAATAAATCTTTATTTATTTAATTAGTTCATTAGCCTTTTCTACCCATGACACATGTCATTCATGTCTTAATTCTTACACTACCTACCCTCTCATTATTTTCTCATTTCCTCTACCTACCCTCTAATCCTAGCCGACCATCTATCTTTTACACCTCTTAATCTTATCCCTTCATTTTTCTAAAGTGTCCTCTATATAAGAGGATGCTTCTTTCATTATCAATCCTCCTACGCATTCAAACTTTCTTATGCAATCAAGCCTACTTGCAACCACATTTCCATTCTTTGTTGAGCTCTTGTGCACACATAAAATCCGAGAGCAAATATATCAAGCAAGATCAATGGAGATAGGAAGAATGGAGATTCAAACCCTAGTGGACATGTGATGGTATAATCTTTGTGATTTTGTTGATTTGCATTGCCTTAGGTAATCTTCATATTTTATGGTGGATCTTTGTTGTTGTTAGGATAGGGTTTTATGGTTGAATTCATTTAGTCTTTAAATATTGTTGTTTCCATTATTTAGTTTTCATCATAAACACATTGAACAATACAAACACAGATCAAAAAAGCTACCCAAAATATGACCATAGAACTAGCAGCCAAAAGACAACAAAAATCTAACCAAAAAACACAAAAGATAGCAAAAGAGACTAAACCAGATTCTTCAGGGTTTCTGCAACCTCCGCCTCAAGCTGAATCATATTTAGTGCCACCTTCTTAAGGTCTTTTAGGTCTTGTGGAGGATTTTTAGTCTTTCTCTTCAAGTTTTCTCTCGTTCCCTTGCTAGGCTCAGACAATTCTTCTTGACCTTTGTCTTTATCCACATCTAGCTCTGTGCTACCTATTTACCTTGATTCACATTGTTCAAATTGAGTACCATAGTACTCATGCTTTCAACAATGGATTTTACAATATTGTGGCTAAGATTCATGATATTGTGTAGGGAATACTTAATGTTATTTAGCTTTTCCTCAAGACCAAAGTCTTTCCTTTCGTAATCCTTCTTCAAATTCTCAATGGCGTCAATGGTCTTTTTCAAACAATCTGCCATCGAGTTTTTCTCTTCTTCAGTCCACATTTCCTTAACAGAAGAGTCCTTCCTATTACTAGTGCCAGTAGCCTCCATTGCCTCTAATTTGCTTCTATTTACCCTCAGTTTAAATTATAATTCTTTAATCTCATGGAAGACCCATTTGAAAAGACTGAAGAAATCAATAGCACTATCTTTCGCCATACCTATAACATCAGATAATTGTTCTTGGTCAGGTTTCAAGTGATGGGAATCAACATTCAACTCCAAAGGGGAGAAGGATCTTTCTTGACCATGAGAGGCAGGGTGAGGAGAAAGAGTACTCGAATCAGGAGATAAAACAATATTGTTCTTCCACGCCCCACGAGAAGGGTCAACCATCTCCACAGCTTTCCCTATGCCCATTCTAGAATTGTCCTTCCTCCCCACGACTTTTCTTTTGTCAATAACCAAGGGAGGGGAAGAAGAAATCCTTGTGTCCTTTCATTTTTCCCGAACCAGTCATGGGGGAAATAGAATTTTCCTTCCCCTTCCCCTTCCCCTTACCTTTCCCCCCAGTCAGAGATTTTTTTGTTGGGTTTAGGAGACTTTTTAGTCTTCTTAGGGGGAACATAATCTTCCTCCTCTATCTCGGTATCCCAATATTCCTCCTCAGAACCACTAGAATTCATATCATCCTCGAAAACTTTATTATTACATATATATTGCAAGAGGGTAATAATGTGGTAGACAAGGTGGCAAAGTCATCAACGGATATGTCAGTAATAGAGGTGAAGGTCACTTCATTTATTGTGTGGCATGTAACTTGCAATCACATCAAGTGAAGTATGTTGATTCACATGTCGTTATTTGTGTGACAATATGGGTGGCTCCAATGTGGAGGTGTTCATTTAATGAGTGTGGCCAGCAGAATACCAAGTAATCATTTCACTCAGCTTTTAAAATGAGCACAAATGTAGAACATTGTGATGTAACAGGCGGCTACAAGCATGGATTCTACCATTTGTCTTAGAGTTAGGAAACACCAAATGGATTTTTTTGGAGACATATTTGAATGGAGGTCAATGGAAGTGTTTAAGACCAGGATGCTAGTTGTCTTCCATGCAAGTATAATGTTGCTCAAAGACAACTACCTGAGCGAAATGGGTATTAGCGAGTGAATTTTAATATCGCCTCAATGTTTTTGGCAATACTACTAGACTCTGATGAGTTGAAGCACACGATGGAGGATCTCATGAATAAGTTAGTCTAGTCAAAATGGTGTGGTGGGTTGAAGGATTATCTAGAGAGAGAAATCCTGGGAGATTGTGGATGGGAATGGCGAGTGAAGATGGGTAACAAGGATGAGAACCCACTACAAATTCTAGTCATGTGGGATGTGAGCATGTGGGTGGCAAAAAGGAGCTAGACGCGGGTTGGGATAAATTTATCAAAGGTTGCATGGAAGGGGTGGCAGTAGGTGACCGCAACTAGGAATTTATGTTGGTAGAGGAATAAGAGGATGTAACACCCAAAGAAGAAGGGAATGAGGAAGGAGATGGGTAAACGGGGTGGTCATTGTGGGTTGTAGTGGTGCCTCCCCATTGTGTCAGGTCTTTATTTTGTTTTCTTATTAGTTTCTGGTATTGTCTAAATGTGTAATGTTTGTTCATACTATACGTTGTAAATGAATTGTAAAGTTGTGGTGGGCCAATTTTATAGTATGGCCAACCTATAGGTAGATAATTGTCGGTCTTTGTTTAGGTGGTAGGAAAAGGTGTAGTTTGGTAATATTTTTGGCATATATAATATTAAAACTTTGTCTAGGAAGGGATACTAGTTGTATTTCACTTTTTTGGTATATAATATAGGTGTGGCCTTGAAAGCACCACGTTTAAGTTAATAAAAAAAAATGTAGATGACTTAAATTCGTGTTACTCAATTTTTTGTATTGAAGCAATAGAATGATATTAGATAATATTGTGTTATTTCAATTAGTGTAAATCAATGTTTACAAACATATATTTAAGTATATTAAATGCTTCATTAAATTTAGTATCTAGTGATTTACAATTTAATAATGCATTTTTATAGAAGAGGAGTTCATTAAAGGCGTGATAAATAATTTAAAATACAACATTACAAAAGGACTGATCATGATAGTTACAATAATTTTAATGCATTAAATATGTTATAAAATTTACAATAATTTGATTTATACATTGATTATTCCCAATTGATATGAACCTATGGGAAAATAGATAAATGGCGTTTTCAAAATTGTTGGATAAAAAAAAGGATAGACTATTACATTGTTGCTCTTTTTATTTTATTTTATTTGATGATTGACTAAATTAGTAAAATAAATTGTGTCTAATGGATGCATTAGTATTTTTTCCTACAACAAGAACTAATAATTTTAGTTTTCTATAAAAAGGTAAAATTATCAATATCATTAAACGGTAAAAAACCTCTAACTAGAGTTATTTATCGTAATAAGTGTAAGGGATAAAAGTGCATATATCTTGTGCTTTTACTATACCTTTATTATATCCAACTTTGTACACATCTATTATAGTGTTAAATTTTAATATAATTTTTTTTAACAATAAACTTGCTTCTACTCCTCAACCTACTATCCAAACTTTCTACTTATCAACATATGGTGAATTCACACATTTAGATCCCCTACTAGTTTGGATTAGATTACACAATGCAACCCTATCCATAGACTAGATCACATAAAGCAACATTGTGCACATTATTCAAAAATCACATCTCCAGTGCCCAAGTCAAACCTTTTGGAATGTGGATGTTGTCCCTTCAACTCAGATGCTAATAATCTCTAAGTTGAGTGACTAAGGACATATATTCTAGAGGTAATCATATCACTAATAAATCCTTTCGGAAACTACTAACAAGTAGTGCTTGTGGAATCACACACTAGAATAATATTATTTATAAACACATGAAAGCATTATTTTTACAAATTATTGCAATTGATTAGGTATAATCATCTTGCATTACTTATGTGGCATATTTATGAATTGTACATCAACCTCTTAGCTCAAGTTGACTTGTGAATAAGGTAACTCTTGCTCTTCATTTCTTGGCTCAAAAGAAAACTTCACTATACTTTTCAACTTAAACCATATTCAAATACAAATCAAAATACAAAAGCATACACATATCTAAAAGTTACACCCATGTTAGAGAAATCCACAATAGAGAAATAAATCTTTGTAAAATATTGTCTACGATTATGCTACATGTGGCAACCTCATTTGTAATAGCATGATCTTTAATATAGAGTTATATCATAGGTTTATAATATTTGATCTACATTTTTTCTTAATTAAGAGTTACTTGTCACAACAAATTCACAAGTCAACATCAAGAATCAAAGTTGCCACATCAATAAAAATAGCTAAGCATCCCTTATCTTTTTCCAAATATTAATTTCTCAAACTCATTTCATTACATTTTATTTGTAATGATGGTTTGATTTTAACTAGATATATAGCATCGTTGAAGTAGAAAAATGACAGTCATTGTTTTTTAGATACAATAACTAAATCAGTAAGATGCAAATTAGTAATAATAACAATAAATAGAAGAGTCACCAAGAAAAGCAACTATAAACTAAAAAGATGATAAAAGAGAATTATTAATCTATAATCTAAAAATTGTATATAATAGAATCAATAACTACTTAAATTTATAATCAAGAGAGCAAAAAACATGAAAACAATACTTAAACATGTGTAAATTTAAACTCTTACCTCATTGTCCAACTGCCACCTTTGTTTGAGATTAAGAGATAAGTACATCCAAAATGAAAGAGTCTAAACAAACCTCTCAAAGGTCTCTTATTATGCACTAAGTGTGTAGATTTTCTTCAATATTTGGATGTGAAATTGATGGTATGTGGATGCTAACTTTCACATTATAAACCTTACATAGCCTACAAGAGATGTTATTTATAAATTTTGTGATGGTTACTAACTAGGTATAATTGAATTTGTAGATCAAAGGTTGGGATTGATTGAGAGATTTGAAGTTATGAGAGACCTCTAAGTGACACCTTACAACTGGTGCACAAAAGAAGCTCCATAATTTAAAGAGATTTGATAGTAGAGATCTTAGAAAGTGATATATGTTAAGGATCAAAAAGAATATTTTAAGATCATTTTTTTTAGATTTATAATGTAAAGGGTCAATTTTTTCTTGATAAAATGAATGGGTGTGATTTTATGAGAATTTTTTTAGAAAAGTGGGAAGCATGGGTAAAATGTACATGCAAAGTCATTTTTTGGACACATGCGCATTATAAGAACTTGTAAAAGATTTATCTAAAAATTAATCATGTTTTGACTTGTGCAAATAATTAGCCAGATTAAATAATTAGTTTTAGTGTACAAATGATGTGAGAGAAAAAAGAAGAATTAAATAAATAGATTTTATTTATTTATTTATTAAGAATGAACATGATGGACTTAAATAAATAAATTCATTTATTTAATAAGGTTGAATATTATAAGAATGTTTGATTAAATGAATAAATATATCTAATAACATATAAAGGTGTAGAAGATAACTTAGGATGTAAGAATGATTCAAATAGTAAGGGTCCGAATGCATGATGTCCATAATGAAACTTCAAAGATGTATCAATAAATATCATGATCAAAGTGTAAGAATGGAGAAAGATATATCTAAATGGCTCAATAAGAACATCATGCATCTTAAAGTAAAGTGAGATATAACCTTGATGTAAACTAACCATGTTAATAAACATCATAGTGGATGTCAACCAAGAATAATCATCAAAATGCATGAAATGTATGAGCAACCACAAAACTCAAATTTCAAGCAAGATCCTAATCAAACCAATAGAGAAACAAAATCAAATGCAAAAATGAAATTGACATAATGAAAATAAAACCATAGTTGCACCATTTAATGGAGGTGAGTATTGTACCAAAACATTTGAAGATTATTGTTCTTTCAATGGAATATGAAGGTAGAAGACGGTTCCATGAACCCCGCAAGAAAATGGTTTGTCTGAGAGAATGAATAGAACTATCATGGAGTGTGCTAAAGCATGAGATTTCATGTTGGACTACCCCTACATTTTTGGGCAGATGTTGTACATATTGATGTTTATCTGATAAATAGATGACCATCAAACCCTTTGGATGGTGGCATTCTAGAGGAGGCATGCATTGGTAAAAAGGTAAATTATTATTTTCTAAAAAACCTTTGGTTGTGAAGCTTTTGTCCATGTTGATAAAGAAAACGTAACCAAGCTTGATGCTAAATCTCAAAAATGTACCTTCATTGGATATGGAATGGATGACTTTGGTTATCAGTTATGGGACTTTGAAAATTGGAAAATAATTAGAATTAGAGAAGAAATATTCAATGAGAAGGTCATGTATAGAGAATAGATGCAGGAAAAGAAGCATGAACATGTCAAAAAGGAATTTGTGGTATGGGATGAGATTCTTGAAAATAAAATGCCATTGGTACTTGATTCTCAACAACAACAAAATATCCCACAAACTCCTACAAGTGTTAGACGTTCTAGAGGTAAAGTAGACCTCCTGAAAGATTTTCTCCTTCTCTGTATTCTATTTCCTCATCAGCTTCTATTGGCCTTCTTGACTAAAAATTATGAATAAAGGAACAACCAAGTCTAGGTGTTTTATCCAATGGGAGTTGCAAGTACAGTGGTGTCGTCTAGGACCAGTCTCCAAGTGGGAGATTGTTGGTATGTGGCGATTGATCATTCAACTATTGTACACTTATTGGGCAAAGGTGTCAGCCCGAAGGGCCAAAGTAATGGTGAGTCGAAGGCTCCCCCCAAAATTTTCTTGTACATGTATGAGAATACGAGAATATTAGAATACATGTATGAGTATACGAGAATACGAGTACATGAGGAAAAGATTATGAGAATATTATTTTAGGGTTAGGTTTAATTTTAGCCAACTTTGTATGTTGCCTTCAAATTGCATGTTATAAGTGGTCGGAATGTAAAAAGTCGTTGTAATGGTGTTATACTATTTTACTGGATAATAAGAAAAATATTGGACGACTGTGTTCTATGGATGTAGCCCTTCTTGGGTGAACCACGTTAAATATTTGTGTTATATATGTTGTGTATTTTTCTTCATCTTTGTGTATTTGAATCTGCATATAATTCTTAATTTGTATTTGCTCTAGATTTGCCAAAACCCTAATATTATTGTACCTTCCATTCTTTATAGTCAATTGGTATGACCTAGATATGCTAGTCAAGTGTGCCCAAAGTGGCATCTCTTTGCTTAAGAGTATCCAGTGTTGCTTCATGATCAACACTACTAGCTATCCATAGCTCTTCTGTCTTTGGTCTTGCATGATGCTTCAACAACTTAACATTTGTTGCTATAACAAGGTGTGAATACATGAGAATGGTTTTGTGTCTCTCATAGTCTTCAAATGTAGGTATGTCATTCTTTTTAATCATGTACGTTCACAACCAATTTCTTGCAACAACAACTAAACTTGTAGGATACATGAAACCATCATCATCTGTCATTAGTTGTGTTAGCTTCTACTTTCTCTGTACACATCGTACTAGCTAGTAGTTTGATCTCTCTACATTCCCCTGCAGTGTAATAAATCCAAAAACATGTCATGGTTGTAGAAGATCTGAAAGATAGTCGTACTCAACTAAACTTTCCATGCCATCATTTGGCATGGATGTTTGAGATAAAGGAGTTAGATATTGTGGAACCCATGTATCCACCCACTCACTTGACTCGTATTGATCCCAGTCACACTAAATACAACTCTATAAAAAACAATCTAACTCTCGTGTCCAAATGGTCCATGTACTTACATCTGAGCTACAAAATGAATGCATCTTTGAAGACTCTTTGATTGTCTAACAATCAAATTTGTGTTCTTTTGTTCCCTCCTCAAGCAACCAAAAGAATATGCATATTTCTGAATCAAGTTTCCCTCCCCGTGACATTGTTCAAACTACACCAATCAACAATAGAATGTGCATCAAAGAATTAGCACCTAAAATCCTCAATTTCTCCTTAACTAGAGCTTTCTTCAAATCATGCTCCAACCTTCCCCATGCCCAACTTCGAAAAAACTCCAAATATGAGGTACACCCTTCTCTACATGCATTCTACTTAACCAATAAAACATATGAGAATTATTGAATTGACCCATGTAGTTATCTGACCAAATGAGATGTCAGTCCATTGCAATATCTTTTTCCTAAAAGAAATAAAAAATTCTCAAAACAATGTTGCACATACTCGAAGGAGTGAGATCTATCATTACTCATATAAAAAATGATACTCCATGATTATCTATCTGTCCTCTTTTGTTCTATCAGGGGCATGTCTATATGTTATGTGGACAAAAATAACACTCTGACTGAAATTGTAATATTAAGCTTGTACCTCATTTTGTGGTTGCAATGTGTAATTTTTTGCAAAATTGACCACTGATATAATAGTACCAATCGGGAAAGAGTTCTTACACATCCTGAACTTCTAATCCAACCATTGAGACCTATGGGCATGCAAAACATGCTTACAGAAAAGATTTTCCTTAAAATATGAAATAAAATCAACAACACTGACTTCTCTAGAGACCAACTTGCATCTAGAACCTTCACCTTCACTCTTCAAAGTATATTTGATCATCTCATATCTCTTTTTCTCAACAATATTTTTTCCAAATTCGTGTTTGTTTCCCTCATGAAAAAATGAAACAAACTTTGACAAGCCACCACATTATCAACACTTCTCATTTAAACAATCATTTCTATAGAAAAAGCATCCATCATCTCTAGAACATAAAAATAGATCTATCAAGTCTCTCGATGGTCTCAGAAGTTGCATTGCACCACACTCCTACAACATTTCGTTAGTATGCAAAGTAGAGCAAATATAGTATAGAAATTCATGGTACATTGAAAACTCCACATGGTATTTGCAACAACAAGTATTACGAATCTTAAGAGGTGCACAATAAAATGGCTTTAGAGATTCATAAGCCCTTTGTGAGATTTGTAAAGTTGGATGTGTTTCACAAAAAAAATATACAACATTGTTTGGCTTGATTCTAAGAAATGTTTAGGATGTGGTGTGTGGTCTCGATTGCCAATTCTTAACTTTAAAACATCCTTTACATCGGGTGATAATCTAGAGTTAGAGTGCCAAAATTGATGAATTTTCTCCTTTACATTATCAATCAAATTCTTATCAGGACGTGGAAGCCTCCCACCAAAATCCTATGCATCATATTGAAGAGGATTGTCGAGTCCAAGTTCTCTTCTTGAAAGTGCTCTATCCAAAGTGTTATGATTTATGTTGAAATCAATGCACATTTGTCTCATAAAGCAAGCATTTCTCAACATGTCTCATTGAGGAGGTTGTAATCACTCTTTGAGAAACTTTCTTATCTTTTCCCTTTCTATTCATTCCAATAGAATTGAGAGAATTAAAAATATTTTTGACAATAATAGAATATTTCTTTGTCTTCTTGTTCACACCAATCTTCAATTTGGCTAACAAAAGTCTCGTCTTTTGCATCTTTAGCAATTGTACAAAAATTTGGCATTTCTCAGTCAATGTCTTATTGCTAAAATATTGGTTGAAAAGTTGTGTAGCCCACAATTGAACGGTTCATGTTGACCTCTTGCCTTCAAGATTGTCTATAATGTTCTCATCAGTTTCAAGTAACCATTTTGTGGTTCTTAAAGGTCTTGAATTTGGAATTTGTCTTTCTTCCATGGGAGGGTCTTCATTTCTCATGTAATTTGGTGATATATAATGCTCACTTGATTCAACCTTTTCACCTTTAATGTCAATTCCAAAATTTTCACCTTCAATGTCAATTCCAACATTTTCACCTTCAATGTCAATTCCAACCTTTTCACTTTCAATTCCCACATTTTCATTTTTAAATTCAATA
Source organism: Cryptomeria japonica (assembly GCF_030272615.1). Lineage (NCBI taxonomy): Eukaryota > Viridiplantae > Streptophyta > Pinopsida > Cupressales > Cupressaceae > Cryptomeria > Cryptomeria japonica. The sequence goes on along the minus strand of NC_081411.1, from coordinate 443,610,869 downwards.
TCATGTTGAACATTTTGAATATCAATTTCAACATTTTCATTCCCAATTTGAATATCATGTTCAATATTTCCTATATCAATATCTACATTTTCTTTTGAATTTTCAATATCATGCTCAACATTTGCATATTCAATTTCGTCTTCACTTGAAATAACATTTGTAGAGGCTTCACCAATAGTTGACATACCTTATCTTCTCTTCCTATAAATTTCTCTTATCTCTTTGTCTATATGCTTCAATTTGCTCTTCTGAAAGTTTTCTTTTACGTTTTTTCTTTCGATGACTACTACTCCCCATTATACCTCCACAAAGATGCTAAAAAATGATTGATAATGACAAATTTGTGTAAAAGATTCTCAAAAAATCAAAATTTTGTCCTTGTCTATCTAAAAACCCATGTTTATCACCTGCAAAAAGAATGTAGGGGTTGTTGGAAAGCTCAAAATGACCCATTGTCCTCTTTTGTGTGGCCTAGGTATTAGATATCTAGAAATATTTGATATCCAATATCTTTTCATATGGGCGCTAACAATTTCTTTGGCACCCTTTCCCATTGGTATCAGATATTTGATTATATCTGATATCTTTTCATATGGGCGTCAACAATTTCATTGGCTCCCTTTCTCATGGGTATCAGATATCCGATTATATTCGATACCTTCTTTAGGATAGGGAGAGAGGGAGGGGGAGAGGGAGAAATATGGAGAGAAGGGGAAAGAGCTCAAAGGGGAAGGAAATGGAGAGAGAGAGAGAGAGAGAGAGAGAGAGAGAGAGAGAGAGAGAGAGAGAGAGAGAGAGAGAGAGAGAGAGAGAGAGAGAGAGAGAGAGGAGGATATGGAAGTATCAAAAAAGAGAGAGGGAGAGAAGGGAAAAGATAGAGGGGTTTGGAAAGGGATGGGAGAGGAGAGAGGGGGGTAAGGGCTCAAGGGGTGGGAAAGGGAGAAGAGAGAGAGGAATCCTAAAGAAGAAAGAAAGAGATAGGGAGAGTAAGGGAAAAAGCGATCTAGGGGAGAGAGAGAGAGAGAGTAATTAGGGGGAGGGGGAAAGGGGAGGAGATGGAAGTATGAAGAGAGGAGAGAGAGAGAGAGAGAGAGAGAGAGAGAGAGAGAGAGAGAGAGAGAGACGAGAGAGAGAGAGAGAGAGAGAGAGAGAGGGGGGGGGGGTTGGGAAAGGGAGGGGGAGAGAGGAGTCCAGAGAGAGAGAGTAATTAGGGGGGGAGGGGGAGAGGGGAGGATGTGAGATTTTGCCAACATCAAGGGCACAATGAAAAGTATAAAAGAGAGACAAACGAATGACAAGAACAAACTGTATTCTCATCAATATGCAAATGATCAACTGGATTAACCAATACAATGAATATGGGCCTCCTTATATAGGCAAGGCCATATGGATGTATGCACATAGAATCATGACATGTGGCTCAATGAGAAACAAGGGTAGGTAAGAAATACTAGGGGTAGGTAGGAGAAATAATATTCCACAAGAGGTGGATGAACCACCGAATGTGGAGTGTAACAACAAAATAAGACCACAAAAGGTGGAATTTCTCCTACAAGCTATATCCCTATGTGCACACTTCCCTAAGTGTCTCAAATCCAAACTACAAAGAGATGCATAATCCTAAGTTAACTTAAGTAAAGTGTAATAATATCCATGATGAATATTTATTTACACCAACACTCCCCCTTAAGTGCAACTTAGGGGAATGAAGACTCAAGTTAACATTGCAAGATGGGTCCTGACTACTAGGACATGATAGGTACCCATGTACAATATGCAAATGCAAGCAAATCTATGCAATGCAATCTCTCACAAATGGAGAAAGGGAGAAAACCCAGTGGGAAAAAACTCTCCCCCAAAAGAGAGATGAATGTACAAAAGACTCTCAAAGAAGAAAGACAAAACCTTAAAGAGGATAAAGTCCCCCCCATAAGAGAGGAAGGAGAAGTCAGCTGACCCCCCCCTAATGAGACATCCCACACCCCCAAGAGAGCTCGCAACTGCTGGAGCTTACTCTCAGTGAAAGGTTTGGTGAAAATGTCTGCAACCTGCTCAGCTATAGGACAATATTGCAAATCAATGACCTGCTTCTGAATCAACTCTCGAATGTAGTGCATATGGATCTCGATGTGTTTGGTACGTTGATGCTAGACTGGGTTCTTTGAGATAGAAATAGCACTCTGATTGTCACAATGTAGAACTATCGGTCATGGAGTGGTGAACCCAAACTCTGTGAGAATATGGTGAAGCCAAATGGTCTCAGTCGCTACGTTAACAACTCCTTGATACTCAGCCTTAGTCGAAGAGAGAGCAATAGAGTGTTGCTTCTTGCTCTGCCAACAAATGGGGCTTGAACCAAGGTGAAAACTATAACCTTAAGTAGACTTACAATCATCAAGATCGTCAACCCAATCGGAGTCTGTGTAACCAACCAAGCGAAGTTCTGTGGCTGATGCATAGTGACTCCCATAGTGATGTGTATCCTGGATGTAATGAAGGATGCGTTTGGTGGCTTTCCAATGAAGCTCATGCAGTTCCTGCATGAAGTAGGAAACCATGCCAATTGCAAATGAAATATCAAGGCATGTGTGAGTCAAGTAAATGAGACTACCCACAAGCTGACGATACAATTTGGCATCAACTGGTGGAGAAGAACACCGAGCCTCAAGCTTGACTCCTGAAAGAAAGGGAGTCAGTGCAGGCTTACAATCAGCCATATGAAAGCATGCAAGTAGATCAAGAGCATGCTTGGGCTACGATAGTGTAATCCCAGAAGGTGACTATGAAATCTCTATCCCGAGAAAGTAGTGCAAAAGATCCAAGTCAGTCATAGCAAATCTGTCATGCAAAGCAGATTTGACACTGCCAATGATGGATGCGGTGCTCCCTATAATGATCAAATCATCAACATAGAGCACAAGTATCAAGTGTGAGTCATTCCTGTCACAAAATTCAGACATTTGGATAGAAATGACACCTGGTGAACTTTTCTGAGAGAAGAAAGGAATCCATCTTGGTGTACCAAGCCATGGGAGCCTACTTAAGGCCATAGAGAGATTTCCTTAGTTTGCAAACCAAGGAAGTATCTTGGATGAAACCTATGGCTGCTCCATATAAATCTCCTCATCAAGATCACCATGAAGAAAAGCACTCTTCACATCCATCTGATGTACAACCCAACCATGAGCTACAACAATAGCAAGTGTCAAGCGAATGGAGTTCATCTTGGCTATGGGCACAAAGGTATCAGTATAGTCAACACCTGGAACCTGAGAGAAACCTTTAGCAACAAGCCGAGCCTTATACTTATCCACACTACCATCTGTTGCAAACTTGGTTCAATAGATCCACTTACATCAAACCATCTTTCTCCCCGTAGGGAGATGGAATAAATCCCATGTGTTGTTCCTCATCAAGGAACTATACTCTTCCTCCATAGGTTGGTCCCCACTCAGGAACCCCTGATGCTTCTTGAAATGTCTGTGGATCGGAAGCAGTAGCAATGAATGCATGTGGAAGATCCTGATGTTGTGATCGAGTCCTCTATATATCTAAAGGATCCCCAATAAGAGAACCCGCGGACTCAAGTGTCTGTCGAGCCCAACGAGGTCTAGGTGGAGGTGGAGAACGAGGCTCCTCAACTACAAGTGGACCCTGTAGAGGTGTAACCCTACGAGTCAGAGTTAAAGGAGTCCTCATCATCTGAATCACTACCATCACTATTCACAATGGAGGAAAGTGGAGGAGGTAGAGAGACTAAGCTAGGAGATATTTCCTCAAATTGAACACTCCTCTCAATAAACACCTCATGTGTCTCAGGATCCATCAATCTATATGCCTTAACACCCTCAGGATATCCAACAAATATGCAAAGCAGACTCTGAGGTTCCAATGCCTTGCATTTTTGTGGAGGTACGTGAGCCCATGCTGGACACCCAAAGACTCTAAAATGTCTCACAATCGGTTTCTTATCAGCCCAAGCTTCAAAAGGAGTAATGCCTTGCAAAGC